>NC_087064.1:82552949-82818894 GCF_963678635.1 Symsagittifera roscoffensis | reverse complement strand
CATTTGAAAAAACGCTCATTTAAATTTATCGTATTACAAAAAATTTATTATTACATCTTTCTATTTATATTAATAAAACAGCAATTAGCAATGTGACACAAAAAATAAATTGAACTAAGCCGAGATTTCAAAATAAAAATTATTATCAAGGTTCGATCGGTACAGACACAATTAAAGAAGTCCTAGTTAAACAAGAATAGCCAGTTGTTGTACCAGTAGAAAAGAATGTTCCGGCCAGTACATAGCAGAAAAAAATCGTTAAATAAAAAAAACTTTGTATTCGAGTGTGTTTTAATTTTTTCCCTGCGAAATTAGCTATTAAAAATAATCGTCGGACAGGGTTGAGTGATACATCGTTTTAAAGCCTTTTCAGTCGTGATTTGAACATTAAAAAATTTCAAAAAAATTTCAGTGTCGAGAAAAAACCGGTTTGAATTTTTTTGGTCTAATTTCGAGTTAATTAGTAAGGTTGTGAGTAATTGCATGACCTTATTTAAGCTTAATTCAAGCCGTGAAAACTTAATTATACTCAAGTAAAGGTAATTTTTGGAGATTTTTTGCGCAATTTTGGGAATCAGAAACTTAAAACTTCAAAAACTTTCCGCAAAAAAATTTGAAATTTTTATCAATTTTTTTTTCGTATCTCTAATCATTATTCTTCAAAAAATGTTTTGCAACTGACCTATATTACTATGACTCTCAAATATGCCTAAGTTCTATTTTTTCTTTCAGAATTTTTTTATCACAACATGCAGAAAAAAACGACACCAATTTGAGAAAACATTTTTGTATTTTTCTAAGACTGTGGGTCGGAGCATTCTGTGCTACTTGCACAGTAGCCGGCTATCGTTGCATTTTCTCTTGCTTTTTTAAAATTCTGTTTTTTATGGTTCAAACTTTTTTCATAAAACTATTCCCTATACAGAAGACAGTGTCAACATATTTTTTTTGGATTGAACGGAAAAATTTAATAATAAACTCCACTTTCGAAACTACAAGCCGATTACAATTTTCGCTTTATCTGCACTTATATAATTGGAGAGCTTAATTTGCATTCCTAAAAGCAAATTTCTTTGAATTGAGCTTAGAAAAATCAAAACTCGGCTCTTTTCCAGTCCCCCCCCCCTTTGATTCAGTAAAGGAAAGTCTATTTGAAAATATTTTTCATGTAGAAAATTGCATTGTAACGTGTCAGCGTGAACAAATTTGTACAGCATTTTTAACATGCAAAAGGCTGTGTGAACTATTTTTGAACAGCTTTATTTTGCTAATTTATGAGGGGTGTGGGAAACTTGAAAAGAGCCCAAAACTCGAAAACCAAATTTTAGCTTAATGCTATTTCAAGACTTTTTCTTAAAAGCAAAACAAACCACAAGACCTTAATAATTGCCTGCAGTGCTTTTATTGACACTTAATAATCTAAGATCAGAGAGTCCGTTCATTGCTTTTGGGTAGCAGAGAGTAGACTGAATGAAAAAAAATTGATAGAAAATTTGAAAACAATTACCAGCATCAAAAAAACAAAATCTTTTGCAAAGCATAAAAATTTGAGCATGCAAAATTACAGTTCCCCGCAGGACTCGAACCGCTGACCTTTGTTTCCGCAAGCATAGACGGCGAACTTGATATACTAACAAAATAAACTGAGGAGTCCAACAGAAGTTTTGTGGAAACAATGTTTTGCAGGAAAAAATTATAGTATCGTTTTTAACCTAAGAGAAACAAACAGTAAAATCATTTATTCAAGTTCAATTTGAGAAATCACAAATTAGAAACTAATTACTCGCTTCGAATTCTAATCAGTATTTTACAATTTTCTGATGCCTCCTGATTTCTTTTTATGAGAGTTTGTTTTCCTTCCCGATCCACCACTTCGTGGAGTACTTTTCGGGTTATCGTCCAATTTATAAACCGTGATTTCAACGGGCGAATCAGTGAAAACACCGTGAATAATATTTTTCACATCGTACCACTTCAGCTTATCCAGACCGCAGCCAATCAAAGGCATTCCAATTCGTTCCACTTGGTTTTGATGAGCGTGATTTCTCATTTCAATTAAGCACTGCTTCAGACTGTTCAATGTAGGTTTATTGAAGTATCTCTTTTTACTTACTAAGTAATAAATAAATCTGTCTCCCTTGTTCAATAATGCAACTTCTCCAGTGCGTTTATTTTGCCATTGCAACTCGTCCACTCGTTTGAACGTTTGTCTGAAAATTTTCGCAATTCCGGCACTCATCTGAAGATCCTCGGAGACACAGTGAGCTATCGAGTCTCTGCATGTGAACAAATCTCCGACAATTTCTCTCAAATTGCATTTTGATAGTGGTCGACGATAACTGCGACTCATCACTTTTCATCTGAAATACAGCAAACCTTCATACTTCAATGCATACAAAAGACTCCGTAAAATCAGCCACAAAATTGGTCAATTAAATCGCAACAAAACGTGGAACAACAGCAAATACTTTTAAAATTAAATTTTGCTAAATCAGCCTACAGTATCAGTACTAAAAACATCCAATCACTCATGTGGTCAATTTAATGAAATAATTAAGAAAAACGACAAATATGCGATTAAAAAACACTAAGAATTGTTGATAAGCTTCTTTAACAACCTGAGATGTTTGATAATATAGACAATTCTGACGCTTAATTCATTATTCCATATAGCTGTTTTCTTACACATTCAAACTATTGCAGATATCTAAGTAATAATCTATATCTGACATGTCTTCAGATGAACAAACAAAAAAAAACCTTCTTCAGGTTGAAGATAGATCCACATCGTTTTGGACATACGAAATGCTTCCTGCACAATCACTGATGATGAACAACATATTCGTAAGATTTCTGCACTTTCGTGAAACTTTTTCTTTTTGAGCAAACTTTGCCGGTCGCTTTATCGCATTTCGAAATGATTCACGAAACGTTTAAAAAATGCACTCAATCCAAAAGCACAGCTGCTTTAAGATACCAAGCAAAGGTAATCAGACACCTATTACAGCCGTTAATTTTAGAGTTTGCAATAGTAGAAGCGCAACGATGGCTTAACTCGGTGTCCTGATTTAAAATTGAAAAAAAAACATGGAACTTGTTGTGAGCACAAAGCATGACTCCGCCACCAAAAACAATCTGTTTATATTCACTTGCAAAATGAATGAAAACCGACGTTTATATGTTTGGAATAGCTCGTATAAGTTTAAAGTATTGAGAATAAAAACGGCTCTACTCGTGGAGTACGAATGCACGAACGACCCTTCTCGTAAAATACAAATGTACGAATGACAATCACGAGAGATAATGAAGCTAAATGCTAACCTCTTATTTGCTGAGACAAATTGAGAGATTTCCCAATAAAGTATAAATAGAAAAATAGAACCTGAAAACTACTGAGATTCTTTCCTACCTTTTTCTTTAAAATACCAACCATTCTTTTTTAAAACCTCAACTAAAATATCTTTAACCCAACCCATAAAACAAATATCGAGTCTAAAAGAAACTTGTAGTAAATTCTAATAAAAAGTTTCAAGGAGAATTTTAGATTTACTTTCTAAGATAGGAAGTGGAAAGGACCCTATATTACTAGCAAGCTTTTTGCCGACGTACATAAGTAATGTTAACGTAATAAATTGGTGTGACCATCAAAAAATTTAAATCATCTGAGCCAATTTATATTCTTTTCTATCTTTCTTCTATTGAAACCCAAGCGATATCTAATATGGCCGATACCCCTATAACCTATCCCAACTTGTCTTTAATGCCATTTTCGGGAAAAGAACCCGACCAAAATGCTAGAGCATTCTTGAATTCTGTTGAGAACAAGATACTATTTTCATTAGGTCAGACCAAATGATGTCGACGCACGACGTAGCTATGATAGCCGACAGCAATCTTTATTTAGATCATTAATAACTGATACAGTCTTTGAGTGGTTCAATGATAATGTAACACATACTACCACATGGGCACAACTCAAAGATCTCTTCCTGAATAGATTCACTGTCGATCGGGATCAATTCAAACATAGAATTGATTCTGAAAATGCTGCTCGCCAAGATGGCGAATTGATGAAAAAATATTTCCACTGGAATAAATCATCTGTACACAGAGGATGGCCAGAAGGTATCGATGTAACAGTCCACGTTGATGCTGCGGCTCAAACCCTTGAACGAAAGTTACAGATCAGACAAAGAAGTCAAAAAAAATATTGAATTCTCAATTAAGGGGTTAAGATCTCTAGCTCTATAAAAAAGCTCATGAATACAAGATGGAGCATCCAAACTCAGATTGAGATCAATTAACTAATCATCTAATCACTAAGAATTTAACTTTATTGTTGCTACTGATCCTGCTAAAAATTCAACAACGGATAAAATGACTTAATTAGAAACTCAAATTAAAGAACTAACCAAATTGATTGAGAAATTAGCGCAATTAATGACCAGAATTCATTTTAACGACATCACCCTAATAGTACTCGATTTTGCGAATACTGCAGAATGATTGGACATTCTATCTCTAGATGATCAAAAAAACCGGTTCAGGACGAAGTAAAAAGGTTGCGAAAAGAACTCAACTAAAAATGAACGAAAAGTTTCATTCAAAACTGATTATAAAAGAAATCGAAGACGAAACAACTTCTCTAACCAGAATGCTCAGAACCAAAACAGTTGGTTTTGACAATCCCGAAACAAAAGTAACAATCCGAGTTCTAACCCGAATAATTACGGCATTCGTCAATTATAACTACAAAGAGAACAATTACCAAAGGGCTAATGCAAAATCATCTTTCAGTGCCAAACGGCCTCAGACCTATGATGAAAGAGAAAACAATGAACAAGTTGCTAAGCTGTTCTACGACCAGGAAAAAAGCCAATTCAAAAATAATCCTAGATGTCGACAATATAAAACTGGAAGTTATAATAGCGATAATAATAGAGACTCAACTCGGTGTCAACCACCTATTTTCAGATCAAATCAACTTCAGTCTGAAACTACCCACTGGAGAGAGGAAGAAATCATATACTGTGAAGCAATCACTGATTTCTTTCCTTTATACTATTAAAGTCTCC
The DNA here is from genome assembly GCF_963678635.1 of Symsagittifera roscoffensis. Classification (NCBI taxonomy): domain Eukaryota; kingdom Metazoa; phylum Xenacoelomorpha; order Acoela; family Convolutidae; genus Symsagittifera; species Symsagittifera roscoffensis. The sequence goes on along the minus strand of NC_087064.1, from coordinate 82,813,819 downwards.
GAAACCAAGCGATGATAGTTATCCTAAAGCAAGGATATATCTCAGCTTAACATTTTGCCAACAGAAACAATAATAACCACAGTGAAAATCAAATTAAATTCATGATTGACCTAGGATCAACTTGCAGTATAATAAACTACCCAACTTATCGTGAATTGAAAAATCTAGGTCAAAAATGACACTTTACCGATCCAAATATAAAGACTTTCAATGGATCTGATATATGTATGCTTGACCATACCTCAATCTAATCTTGTTTTGCCACTGCAGGTAAGTACCCATCTAACCACTGACTGAAAAAAAAGGAAAGTGTAATTTCCTATGGGTTGATGAAAAACGACGAAGAATATCGCAATGTGTCAAAAATTGTCCCAATTAACTTGAAAAAAACCTCTTTTCACACCAGCACGCTCAAAATACATTCAAAACCACTCAGCCGAACCAAATTCACAATTCGAAAAATGAATTACATTCCTATTTCAAAAAAAGACATCCAAAACCGAAATGGTTTTTTTTAATAAATACAGTTTACACTCAAATTGAACAGATCCTGCCTATCCTAATTGAGAATCGGAAAGTTCATTCTGTCACACTTAACAAGTGTGTACTAGGTTATGCAGTAACTGATATTCAAGGATACGAGGAAAAAAATTTGCTATTCACGATTGTGATGAATTCACAAGTGGAATTCCAAACGAAAGTTCAGAATTTGATAATTGCTTCATGCAGAATACTGTCAAAAAAGACTGCACAGGAAAGCAATACCCAATTGTCTGGCCCCTGTCTACATTATGTAGACTTCAACATGTAGACTTCTATTGCCCACAAAATCTCTACAGATAGAGCAATAACAAAAGGGTTTCTTGAGAAGATTTGCAAAAAGTATCCTGAATAACGAAATTTTTGTAATTCAAAACATGCAAACATTAATGATATTCTAGTTTTCACTGATCCGAAATCCGGACAATTCATATATTATCTGATTACCGAGCAGAGGAAACTTTCAGAAAAACACTTACGACAACATACTTAATATCTTGTCTGAATTGAAAGATCATGCTTTAGCAAATAATATTCGATCTATCTCAATACCCAAAATAGCTTGTGGGTTAGGTAAAATGGATTGGACCAGGTTTCCACAATTATTGTTGATGAGTTTCAACCCTCTGTAATTACTATATTTGTCTATGCCTCAGAAGAAAAAATCAAGTAAATGCCAGCCCTTGAAGTACTTATTGATACAGAAAACGCATCAAAGATATTTGAACAAACTAAATTGTCTCAGATACAGTAAAAAGTATCCCATAAAAATGGAATAGCAATTGACATTTTCACTGGATGCAAAGAAACTTTGCAGACCCACCTTAAGAGAACAATTCAAAAATATCAAAACAAAGTACATAATGATCCGCTTATTGCCTTTCTAGTCAACGAAATGTTTCCTCAAAAGTCCTCAGCTGATAAGGACAATAGTAACAATCTACAGAAGATTTAACCAAGTAATAGGTTCCTATATGATTTCGATTTGACACAGTGATATATCGAATGATGAGTTTGCAGACCTAACTCAGATTCTAATAGAGGATCTCATCACAAACATGATATTGGGAAAACAAAGCATAAATTCCATATACCACTCAAAAAGAACGCAACGTTCAAAAACCACGACCTAGTAAAATCCCAGTCCACCTAAAAGATAAGTTGGAACCACTGATAGAAGATTCAATCCAGGCAGGCATAGTCAGAGAACTAAACAAAAAGGATCATATGAAGTCATGGTTTGTAAACCCAGTTATCATCCTCCCAAAAAAGACTACGTTAAGTTGGTTTTGGATGTTAAGTATCTAAACTCAATTACAGACACTAGCAATTGTAGTTGGACAGAAGAACCATCACAAGTTCTCATGACAAGAAATAAAAGGATCATATTTCACAAGTAGTGATCTATCATTTGCCTATTTTCAAGTACCTCTGACAGATGAGGCCCAGAAATTAACAAGTTTTATTGTAGGAGGCAGACAATCTACCTACCAAGTTGGTTTCAATGGCTTGAAGAACATTCCAAATTTTTTCAGTAAAATAATGATATCTGCCTTCGGACCCCTCATTAAAGAAAAAAAGCACATTAAAGAAAAAAATTAGACTTTTGAGGAATCCTGTAGTGCGATTAAAAAAAAACAGATTTTTTCCGATTTGGCAAACAAATTAACCATATCAAACGAATATCTTTCCCAGATAAAAATGACAAACGCATTTATGAGGAAACCTCGGATGAAGTATCTGCATTGGATGATCCTCAAGAAAACTCAGAATGGCTTGACTTATATGAGGGCAATGTCGATAACAACATTCTTAACGATCTGATTCAAGCTAAAAAACATTTTGAAAAAAAAACTTTAAAATCAATTGAACCACTTACTCTCTATTCTGAAGAGAATAAATCTATTAGTTCTCCAATAAATCTGAGGACTAATAGCTAAAATGATAGACTTCGCAAAAGAAGCAAATTGGGATGTTGAAACAATTATGCAAGAGCAATTGAACGATACTGTAATTTTAGATAATAAGAATTGCGTAAAGCAAAACGAAAAGCCAGAGAGAAGGAATAGAAGCTTATATCAGGCAATTTGAATTGTTTATTGAGGAGCAAACTGATCTTTTATGTATAAATGAATATCATGCTAACTACACTCAGAGTCCAAAAATCTGCTTGCCCATCTACCTAGTGTTAAATTGCTTTGAATTAGCTCATAAACATCCTCATAGTGGCCATCATGTTAAAACAAAAACTTCGGAAATAATCAAAAGATATTTCTATTGGCCTGGACTCTTCAAATGGTTCATTATGCTTCTTCATAATTGTGAAGAATGTCAAAAAAACCTAAAAGGACTTGAACGAAGCTCCATTTCAGCATTGGGGACAATAAGAAACAATCCCAATTAAAACAATCCACAACGATCATAAAGGTCTACCAAGACCATCAAGAAGTCACGGCAGAAACTTTTGCTTAGTTGTGATAGATGCCTTTTCTAGATATCTCCAAGTCTATCCGAGCACCCTTACAAAATCTAAAGACACCATTAAGCTCTTAGAGAAATACATCATTTTGTATCCCACAACAAATTATGCATGATAAGTTCTCACGATACCGCTATTAATTCTAGTACAGATTACACTCCATACGAAATTGTTTTTGGCATCAAACCTCAGGTACCCCTTATACTTAAATTAGGCCTCTACCGCGACCAAGAAAATATGTACATCTGATTTCTGCGCTGTTCCTGGAAATCATGCTCATACTGAGCACAGATCAAACAATGAGACCATAGATAAATTCCTAAGAAATATAAATTTCAGCAGAAATATTCAAATGGGAAAGATATTGAAGCTAAGATGTAGTAATACTACCCATTTCCGCCGCATCACTATAAGGCAAACACTTTGCCAAATCAATTAAGTTAGGACGGCCTATAAAAGAAGGCACCAAGGTGTTACCAGAAAACATGTCTTAACCACTATCAACATCTCAAAAACTTTCAAATTTACGTTTCGGGCCTTATACTGTTTTTGAAAAGATGACGGAAGTTCAAAATGATTTCACTAACAAAAAAGATTGTTCAAAGTAATTTTTTTGTTGAAGACTTTCCGAAAGAAAAAATGCCTGAAGTACGAGAGTACTCTAGCGATTTTTTTTCAGTGATTTTTATGAACATATAACATATCAGCAAAGCAATTCGTTTAAAAAAGCTGCACAGGTTGAAAATCTGCAAAATACATTTTTGCCAGAAGTATAAAATGGCTATCAGCAAATGACTGAACATGATTCTACAACTGTTAAATAAAGTAAAAAAAGTCTTACCAGAACAACCATTGGATTCAGGCAGAGAAACTATGCATCTAAGAACTTTGTTCGATGCAAGATCAATTGACCAAAATCTTAGACCTATTCGAAATTCCACAGACCCTCATGTTTAAAGATAGGAAAAGAGCATCCGGTCTGCAAGATATGAAGATATGTATTAAAATAGGGAATAGAGCCTACAATGTATTAAGATAGGGAATAGAAATGGCAAGGTTTCATGGTTTGTGTGATGGTAAGAGAATGATAAGAAAAATGGTATTTTTTTGGATTTTGTGTGGAAATGTCTAGTTTTGCGCAAAAACTTCGGCGCGTGTTATCTAATTGGTAACTATCAATGGTTAATTACGTTTAGATTGTGGAATGAAGGTATTATGGTTTTTGGTTCATGGTAATTCAGTCTTCGTCCTCCTGAGCTTTTGTGTGTTTCGAATATTGAAGTTTTTTACAGGTGTTTTTCTTTGACCAAATGCAAAACCACTCCATCAAGTTTGATAGGCGTTTTTGAACGTAGCGAAACCACGCCTTGGATTTCGTGTGTTGGAGTTTCGATAAAGGTTCGTAGTTTAGCAATTGATGAATTGAAAACTACTTAGAAAACTTCGAAAATGTTTTATGTCCGCTCGATACTATCCGTAAAGAAAAAATTTTGGCAACTTTGTTCAACGAATCACACTCTAATTTTGACAGTGACACTGGTTGTAAGCTTTTGCCTGAAATAGTGTTCCGTTATATTTCCCCCAGGGACACACTTAATTTTTTAAGTAAATTTTAACTCCGGTTTGGTGATTTCCACACAAAACTAGGCCTTTTTTCCTCCTCAAATTTGATAGATTCCTATATTTACGCCATTTTAGTGAATCCTGAGTCACATTACACTGAAAATGATGCTGATCGCTTAGTTGATGTTTATCTTATGTATGATATGCGCTTTCAACCAGGTGGATTTTTATCATTCAGTAGCAAATTAATGATGGCGCGAAATGCTTTTTCGAGACTAATGAATGTCAACTTTACCGAACATTTCCCATGTCCAACTGTCTTAATTGAAGATTGTCATTCGCAGGCAATGCAAAATTTTGAAATTTACATGAAACAAACACAGCTGGCAATGCTTCGAATTCAACAGTTGACTTTGCCAAATTTGCCACATGACCGACTTGGCTTGTCTTCTTATTGGGAACCAAAATTGGCTAGAGATGAAAATCAAAACCCTTACTCCTTTACAGAACAGAAGTTTGTTACCCAAAAAATTTGTTGCTGCACTCAATGATAATTACAATGGACAAAAACCACGAGTCGTCAAACACCAATTAGTTATGGGTAAGAGTATAAAAATAATTTCAATTGGATGACACCAATCAGTATACAAACGTTTTTTAAACGAGGCAAAAAAACAAATAAATTTCCATCATAATTGAACCAAAATTTTTAAAGACTTGAACTTCAAAAAATAACGATTTAAAACTTAATTTGAATAAATTTTGCAATTTTTGAAGGTACGCCAGGAGCAGGCAAGACACATGTGACAGGGATTGGGTTAGCTCATGCATTGTGCAATTCTTCGATTTCTTACTGTACAAGTTTTGCTGCTAGACTGTCTCAAATCCTATTCGGTGAGTATATACATAAATTGTTCAAGTTACCCGTCCGTAAAGCCGACGCACAGTCTTTAGCAGATGAGGCTGTAATTCGCTTGAACTACGATCACAATAGAAGAACACTACTGAAGCACTTGCAGGTTCTAATTTTAGAGGAAGTAAGTTTACTCTCTGCTCAATTATTTTGTGCAATGGATCTAGTGTTGAGAAAAATAAGGCAGATTGATGAATCACTCGGTGGTGTGTTAATTATTGCTAATGGAGATTGTTGTCAGCTCTCAAACATATCCGGGTACAATATTTTTGAGACATGTTGCTTTATGTTTACTTTTGATCACCATTTTTTGGCACACTTTGTTCGAATGCTTGACCCTGATGGTCAAAGACTCCTAAAAATGATGGAGGTCAGACCAATCGAACTTGATTCAATTGATGAAATTAAAGGTATTAACTCCAGTAAATGTAATTTTGTTGAGATCTTGGATGACTTGACAAGTCAGATGATAATGAAAGTGTTTGGAAAGAGAGAAGCTGAACGTAAAGCTTTACAACATTTTTCAAAAATGGAAAGACGCTTTGGAACACGAACCAGAAGAATTTTTTCGCTGGACGAGATCAAAACAGATGGTAGTCACTGTTGGAAAAAAGTAACTGGTCAGGTATGTTCACAAAATGTGCAATTAGAAGAATTTTTTAAGAAAATTTTTTAAGAAAATAAAAAAAAATTAAAAGTAGGTTCATGTTGGTTAAAGACTCTTTAATTAAAAAACTTAGTGTTCTTCGTCAGTTTCCTTCAATTGATTCAAAACGAACACTGTTTAAGGCGAGTAAACAATTGAACAAGGATAGTCCTGATTACGAAGAGATTATCTTCTACCCAAACGCGGTTTTCAGAGCCACCCGAAATTTGACTGGAATACAACAAGGTCAAGTGTGTGTAGTCGAATACTTTTCACTAACTGATTACTCAGTTTCAGTGTATGTTGCTCCCACGATCGAGTCTTTATGTGAAGAAATTATAGAAAACTGTGCACTTCTGACATGGAAGAGGATATTGATTCCAAAAACACCTGGTTATGTGATTTATTAGAAAGGAAGAAATCAATTTCCATTAGCAAATTGTGTAGCACTTACAATTCACAAACTAATGGGAGATACTTTTACTCTTTTAGCGACAGCCATCTCTTCGATAACATCCTCAGAAAACGGTTTGTGGTTAATATCGCAATTGTACGTGCTTGTCAGTCGGGTAAAATACTTGAATCAGCTGTTTTTTATTGGATCGAAAGAAGATACCTTGATAGCTATTGATGCCTTGTTACGAAAAAGAAATTTGAATGAGGAGAGACTTTATAAATTGTTTTATCTATGAAAAAAAGTTCTCAAAGCCTACAAGCTCCATGTGAAATTGAAGCACCACAATACTTGACGAGACACTTCACGGTTCCGAAAACTTGTCATGGGTACGTTTTTGCTCTGGTAACAATGAAAGATCCACAGTTTAAAACGTTTTCCATTGGTGAAACTAAAAATAGTCTTTCTGATGAATTGCGCAAACTAAATTCAAAAGATGTGAGTGGTATTAGGAAACTATCAAAATCAACCCTGGGCAGTTGGATTTTTCTACTGGAATTTTTGCACTAATATTGAACGTCATAATGTTTTGGAAATAATGGAACAAATATATGCGTCAAACATCAATTTGAGCTACAGTTTAATTCGAAGTTACTGCAATTTCCATCTTAGACATTCACCACATTTGAAACTTATTATATGCGGCAACGTTATTGAGCAACCATGTTGAAATTTTTCAAAATTAGTTCTGACTCTCAAAAAAACCGCTACATTGGATGTTGTGGGAATTTTGTAGTTAACAATTGTAATAATATTAGTTGAAGTCATAATACTTTTATTTATTGATTCAAAAGAATATGCGATACATTGGATGTTGTGGAAAACTCAGGTTTTTTCAAAACAGTAGTCACAAAACAAATTTTAGTTCCAAGTAACCAGCGATACATTGGATGTTAAGCTGTATTAGGCAAATCTCATCGACATTAAACAATAACTTCATTTTCAGCCCATTTGCGATACATATGTTCATTAACGTTTCTAAGTGTCTAAAGCTTTTTCATTACAAGGGATATTTTAGACAATAATTCACTTGTGATTTGACCATATCAATGAGAACGACTAATGTAACTCAAAAAGAACTGCGATGCCTTTCCTGTCATATCACTTATCCGATGTTGTTGAGTAAGATATTTGAATAATGAAAAATTAATGGAATCAATAATATTGTTTCCGCTACATTGGATGTTGAGGGACATTGGGATCATTAATATTTAACGATTAATAATTAAACTGTAAACAATCAGCGATACATTGGATGTCTTGCAGTGTAAACTGTTTTGTAAATTTCAGTCATAAAGAACGTTAAGCATAAGTGATCACTTATAAATTTATTAAAAGATACTTTTCAATCAATAAAATCAGTGATACATTAGATGTTTTGCTTCAATTTTTTTTGTTCCATTATATAGGAGGAAGTGGCAAAACTAAAATTGAAACATAGGTTTCCACTTACACTAGATGTTTACAAAACGTTGTTTACGTTTACGTTTACATTATTTAACGATGCTTACATTAACATTGTTTTACAGAAGGGCATAATTTTTTTGCATCATTCATTTATTGATTATATCCCTTTATCGAAAAGCCGATTCAAAAACTTTTCAATTTACTTCACAAAACCAACTTTACATCCAATGCTACTACTATATCCACTTTTCATTTGATTCGTGGCGTACTTCATTTGTAAAATTTGATTTCCTGTATGACAAATTGTGAGAAAATATACTGATTCGTAACCATAACTAATTAAAATTTATATTTGGATCAAATTTCATTTTTTGAGAAATAGATAAAAATATATAGTAGATGAGCATTTTTTGTTTCCAACTTTATTTGATCCAGAAAAACTTCAACGATGTTTTTTATTATTATTGAAAAGCACATTACATTGAAGCCAAAAAACTGTCCAGTGAACATATTCTTGTGAAAGAAAATGTTCATTGCTGTCTTTCTTAACTTATTCTTAGTTTGTTACGTTTTTTCTAAGCAAACTTCAAAAACCAAAACAAAAAATTGATTATCTAGTTCAGTTAAATGACACATTTCGTACCAGAATTGACTATTCAATCATGCCAGAATCTTTTGAGGAAATTGATTATGATCGGTTGTTTAATGTTAATGAACGAAAACCGAAACGTTATTATATGAATGCTATATATTACCTTTCATCAAGATCAACAAAACAATTGAAAACCTGGCACCCCAACAAAAAAGGGTCAGGTAGTTACAAGGAAACACCGGTATGCGACAGATTTCTTTTATTTGGAATACCAAATAAACGGCACGCGTTAATTTGTTTCACGCAATCAGCAACAGATACTAAGATAGCTCCTAGATTCTCTGATCATATTTCTCCTGGCGACACAGTTTCAACCGTAAATCCAGCAGTTAAGTCTTTAAGGAAAGATAACATAATATTCAGCTTAACAGATCCGCTGATTCTAAGAGAAGCTAAAAGCTATTTATTAGAGCCCCAAATTTTGCCAGCAAACGACCTAGATAAGGCTCAGTACTCAACGTTTGATTTCGTCACTAACAGTTTGCAGTTGATAGGAGCCGTTCTATTAGATTCTGTTAGTTCTGACACTTTTTGTGATAGTCAGTCTGTGAAGAAGAATTGCGCATGCATTGTGTAGGACTGCAAAATAAATTGGGCTGTAACATTTAATTTAATATGTGACGAATTCAACGAGGTTACAAAGAAGGATACCAGTTTCACTTCTCGCGCCACCATTTCTGTATTTGTTCAGCAAAACGTTCTCGTTTTGCCATTAGGAGATCCCGCCATCAATACATTGGACATTGAGGATGCTGTAAGTTAAAATGTATACAAAAATTATATATTAGAATTTACACTTTTATTTTGTTATCAATCTTGGAAGTTAATATCAATTTAATTAAAATAAAGTCAATTTACAGGCGGATAACGTTATAAGAGCAGTGAACAAGTTTCAATGATGGAGAGTAAAAGGCTGGTTGAAACCTGCCGTGAATGATGAAGGAGTGACCACGACAGTTTTTACACTTCAGGTTTCCAGCTTGAAACCGTCACATGGTCTTCTGCCTCATCAAATTTCTCTACAACTCAAGCTGCATCCTCATTCAATTAAAAATTTGATAAATTTGTTTATAGTTAAACCGTTCATTCATCATTTCACAAATCTTCAATATCACATATCCCAATAAAAAATTTAAATGAACTATACGATTTTAACTAAAAATCATTTAAGAAATTCATTTTTAGTTTTAAAAACTGTGTTCAAGGTACATCTACACTTATCGATCGTTCCGAATTTCTGTATGGTAACACAATTGTTGATGGAGTTATAAGACCATCCAAACGTTCTCCGACCGAGTTCATGCCGATGTATCACAAATGAGGGCAAATGAGAAGCCAAGCTGCACTCTACAAGATAACCGTAAGCGCCGCAGAAGAAATTGTCTCAGCAATTGAAAAAACTCGCCGGTGATAAAACACTTCTTCGTGAACATTTCCATCCATTGTGTTTTTAAAATAATTTAAAATTGTGGAAAATTAACTTTCAATAGCTGTGCTGAAATTCGATAATCCGAGTTTAATCTGAGAAAAAGTTTTTAAAACGATCAATTTCGGCTAAAAAAATGTGTTCAATTCATTTGGTTGAAAATTTGTAGTTAAAAACTTCATGTTCTTAATCATTTTGAAAACTCCGCTACATTGGATGTAGTGGTTAATTTAAAATTCTCTATTTCAATGGAGAATTACATTTCTGAAAATGTGGAGTTAACAATCGTAGTAAAATTCATGCTCTTTACCTAATTTGTGTATCGAATTTTTTGCCCTGTTCAGTTTCCTCATCATTAAATTAAACATTCAGCTGTGACCGCTACATTGGATGTTGTGGTCAAAAATTGCCCCTGAAAACCTTCGATTGTTATGCAAACTGCTTTGCACGTTGTTATAATTTTCAGTTCATGATCAGCAATGAATATCATGTAGACCTTCAATTCCTTTGTTCGTCTTAGTGTTTTTAAAAATAATTTCATTGAAAAGATATCTCCTTTTTGGGCTATACTCTGATTCGATGTGTTGCGAAAGCTTACTTTCAAGAAAATTAACTTTGTCAAAAAAATTCTTGTAGAAATATAAATTACCACATTCTTCATCAAGATATGAATAATTTGATTCCATTTTTTATTTCGGTAAGTTTATTAAACACAAAAACTTGTGAAGGAGAACCGCGCATGCATTGTGACGGACTGCAAAAGAAATTGGGCTTTAAAATTTAATTTAATGTGACGAATTCAACGAGGTTGCAAAGGAGGATACCAGTTTCATTTCTCGCGCCACCTGTTCTGTATTTGTTCAGCAATACGTTCTCGTTTTGCCATTAGGAGATCCCGCAATCAATACATTGGACAATGAGGATGCTGTAAGTTAAAATGTATAAAAAAATCATATATTAGAATTTACACTTTTATTTTTTTATCAATCTCGGAAGTTAATATCAATTTAATTAAAATAAAGTCAATTTACAAGCCGTGAATGATGAAAAAGAGACCACGACAGTTTTAACACTTCATGTTTCCAGCTTGAAACCGTCACTTGGTCTTCTGCCTCATCAAGTAGTTCAAAAGTTACGAAGTCTGTGGGTGTGATGAAAAAAAGCGTTTGTGAAAGTAAAAAACCATTTCCAGTGGTTTTTTGACAATTTTGATTAAGTCAAAATGAGTTTAAATTGTCGAAATTAGTCGAAACGAACAACTCAACTTTCATTGTATCTCATTTTTACGTTAATTGATGAAATATCCAAAAATCGATTTAAATTGATAAAAATAATTTCTGATTATATTAATTTTTGTTAGTTTTGAGAAGAATTGAGTCAGACAGGAACCCATTCAGAGCGCCAATGACTGAGATATCACGTTTAAGTTTGCACTTCTATGGATTTGAGGTCCAAAATCACTATCAACAAGGTTTCCGAAAAATTTTTATCATGGAAAAGGCCTCTGTATATATTGATGATTTAAAGATCATTCAAAGTTTAAATCATCAAATCAAAGAGTGCTTGAAGTTTTTCTTTGCCAAGTTTTAAAACACTGATTAACAGTTTAATTTCAAAAACTTTATTTCAATCACTTAAAGTCAAGCCAAAATGAAAACATTTAATAACTTTTGATTCGACTTAGAAAATCCGAGTAAAAAGAGACTTAGGGTTAGGTATCAAGTTTCAAAAACTTAGGGTTAGGTATCAAGTTTCTAAACAAATATCGAAAAACTTCAAAACACGATAAGATTTGGTATAATTCGATCTATCAACTATTTAAGTAGACAATCTTACTCTTCAAGACAGTGCTCTATTTACCTGAAACTATAGTAAAACCTACTGAAACTTTGAAAAAAGTCAACTTTTTGAGAAAAAAATTAAATTACAAAGGAAATATAAAAATCACTGCATTGTATATAAAGTTCACTGCAATGTTTTACCTTTCAATATGATAAAACCGATATAATACGACATCATAAAGAATATTACTAAATCAGAACAGTTCTTATAAGCTCAATGGTTTTGTATGAATCTTGAACTTGCCTTTTTGGATAAAAATAACGAAGCCCTTTCTTTGTTTGTTCATATATAGCAACCATATGCTTTATAGCTCTGAATCTTCTGTTAGTAGAAGTAGGGTTAACTGCTTCATCGAGAACTCTTCTATACTTCACCATAGGCCCATCTCCAGAATCTTTTGGAACTCGTTTATTCAATCCTTTATTGCTGAATTTTAAATTGTCTGACTTGTTGTCATAGCAGCAATAAGTTTTCTTACGCAAACATAGCATTTCTGTACGATTAAGGTCATCTTTGAACAGTCCCGGCTCTCGTTTATCATGTTTTTTATGGATGCTGCAACAAGTTCGAGGGAAGAAATTAGATTTTGCATTTGTTTTGAAAGAGTCTCTGCAGTCATTTTCCCTCAATTTTTCCCAAATATCTCTTTTTTCTAGTTGGATAGAGTCATATAATTTTTCTTCAGCAACTGTTAAGTAAAATGAGTCTGTATCCATCTCCAACTCTTCAAATTTATTTACATCACAGAACTTGTCAAAGAAGTTATAGTACAGTTCCAACATTCTCAGTTTTGCATACTGAAGTATGAAAAAGCCAACAATGATGAATTCTCGGTGGTCAATGGTAGATTTCAACAACTCCACTTCATACAAGTCTTTTTCAACTGTATTCAATTTTTTGAAAAATGGCTCATTGATCGCTTTATGAGTTTTTCCATCGTTCAGATTCTTCGTAATTGTATGCCTGGATCTATCCATGATCTGATATCCATACGAGGAATTGCCTAAAAGCTTCATACTTTCTGCTACAACTCCTGACAAAGGGTTTTCATCTCCTTCACTTCGAGCATCAACCACTGACTGAACGAACTTATTAAAGCATTCATGAGGAGAATATTGAACAAAACTGTAAGCTTTGGTGCACTGCAATCCAAGTTCCATATAAAAATTGAAGAGAGGAGTTATAACTCTTCCATTTTCTAGCTTGAAACTAGATACTAGCATTCTTTGAGGATATTTTAACATTTCGTTTTCAATTGTATAACTCTTCATATAACCTCCAATACCGTTTCTTCCAACCTCAGTACATTTGAAAAGTGGAGGAAAATTCGCAAATTTAGATTTCAGTTCATCTGGAACAACTAAGTCGCACTGAACATAGCCAAAAAGTGATCCATCTTTTATTTTTGCTAGATTGGATCCTGTAGAAAGAGGTCTTTTGCAAGGAAAATGGGTTCTGACATGATTTTTGATCTAGTCATCGGTTTTGAAATTTTCCCACCACTCACACCTACATTTCTTCAACTTCGTATCCTTTCTCTTTTATGTATTCCCGTCTCATATCATCCATATCTCTCTTCTTATTACCTCGTTCAATATCCTGATCTGTTAAGGAGGGATGAGCTTCTTGACAGGAACAGAAGTGGTAGTAGCATCCCATTGCTTCGAACACTGTTTTACGTGATTAAAATAACCGTCCATATTAAAACAGTCGATTTTTTTCTATTTACCAAATGTGAAAAAGTTCTCAAATTTACATTCTGGTCTGTGTTTCTAGTAGAAAAGCATGACCATATTCTCAAAATTGCGAGATCCGTTATGTCTAGCTTTGAATTTCTGCATATCAGTGTCAAACTCCCATCTCGTGTACAGTCCTGTTGGCGTATCTCGACACATTGAGAAGGGGTAGAGCTGACTTGCATCAAGTCTAACGGTTGATTTACAACTGTTTGATGAATTTCTCATAAATGGTTCATCAACTACAGCTTTTCGAGTGAAAACAATGGAAGGTCCACCAGTCATGTCTTCACTAAATTTTTCACGCAAATCTTTATCACTTTCGCAAAATGGATGAAACTTGTAATTTGTAGATTTGTGCAGACATTTGTTTGCTAGTTTTGGAAGAGTACATCCAAGCTTCAACATATCTATCCCCTTGTTATGATAAAACTGAATCATTTTTTGCATTACTTCCAGGATTTGAACAACATCCTTGTTGTTGTACCACTTCGAAAAGTCTTTGAACACAGTCATTCCGTTTTTCTGCCAAGTATCTTGTAAGTAATTGTTATTATCCAAACCAGAAGGAGGCAGTCTTCATTTGAAGCCATTTCAGTGTTTGTTGTTCGTCAAGCCCACTTTTTCTCAGTTTCTCATAATCAATAAAGTCTTTGTCTAGAGGATTGTTGTTTCTAAAATTACTGAAAAAGGCTTCATACGGTGGTAATTCTGGAAAATCAAGTTTGTCTGGGTTATCAAACCACTCAAAGGGAAAGAATCCTTTCATTTCGCTTGCTTTATAGGCATTGAGAAAGGAGTCCAGAGTTGTTGCTCCACCCAGAAACTTCATTATGTCGAAAAATTGCACATCTCCTTCAAACTTGAAGGAAATAAAATCGTTCCCTTTTTTGATTACTGATGCTTCTTGATCTTTGTCGCGAATCAAATAGAGGATAAGGTAGGACTTGATCAAATTCAAATAATTTCTACCACAATTAAATCCAAAAACAGGCAAGGAATTCACATATCTCTCAAGATCTTGTTTCAAATCAATGAGTTGGTTTTTCTGAATTCTCAAAAACTGGGTTAACATATCCGCTTCTTCCGAGTCTTCAACGCACTCATCTTCGTATTCAAATTGGTGATTTGAATAAATTTTACCACGTTCGTTCAGCTGATCAAAGATCTTTTTCATTCTTTCATTGGCAGCTACTTCAGTGTCTTGAAATTTTTGTCTCGTCTTAAGCTTACTTTGCTCAACCAACAGCTGGAAATTGCATTCAGAATCAATTATCAAGTTCTGTGCATCATTGTTGTATAAAAAAGATGGGTTCATCAATCATATTTGATGATATAGAGACTGAAATTGGAACATATTTTCCCATCCGGGTTGTAGTTTGCGTCTCTTTTAGTTCTTCTGTAGGAACACAAATTGAATCAAAATCGAAAATTGCAAGATTAATAAAAGTTTTTCTTCAGAAACTGGAAGATTAAATTCTTCCAGCTTTTCGAACAAGGATTTTCGAAGCTCATACACGTTCTTTGGGTAAATATGTCTTACTCGATCCTTGCATCTCAGAAGATGTTTGTTGAGAAACTCAGATCTGTAGAAGAAAGTATCACAACTAGGACACCGGAAACACTTAAAGAATCTATCTATATCGTTTGTATGAATGATATGATTGTTGAACCTCAGACGCTTGACCAATTTATCAAATCTTCCAATACTTCTTCGAGCTAGTTCTCCTACATACTCTCCTTCTTGAATATCAAAATTATAAATAAAGATGTTACGTTCAATTATTTCTTCGTTAACAAGTAAGTCTTCTACAGAATTTCCACGAAAATTTTCAAGATCATAATCAGATTTTGATATAAATTCGGAAAAGTATCTAGAACTGTGAGAGTCGGGATCAGTGTGTCCGTTCATGTACATGGCCAATTCGCGGAAAAGACAAATGATCTTTGTATGATTCCTTGTTTTTGTTAGATAAAATACAGTTCACTTCCGTATGTCGTAGTAAAGGTTCCGGTAGGACAGAGTCCGGTTATCCCATTGGAAAGTTTTTCAGCAAAGCAGCAAAAATTGTCACATTTGAAATCAACTTGAATCTCCATTTTGTAGTTTGCGTTCCTGGGTACATTGCTCCACAATATCAAAGTTTTGTACTTTCCTTTGAATTGTTATCAAGTCTGCTTTAGTACATAGCAAATGGGATTTTTCAAATAAAGTATTGTTTTCATGGGCGTAGAAATATGGATATTCACCAGTCTCAATATTTCGAAGAACAAACTCCAGGGCAATGTTGATGTTTCCGGCAGAATCGAGCTTATTGAAGACTTCAAGTGTCTCGTTGATTATTTTAATATCTAACTCGGACATTTGGATGTTAAATAGCTTGTCTCCCATTTTCCATCTCAGTATCCACTAGAAAATGTTGACAAGCACTAAGTTCCTTCTTCAATTTTTCACCATCTTCTTCCACAATCTTGTTCAAGTCAGCCACCGTTCAAGGACTTTACAAATGTTCCAAAATTAAAAACTCAATGTGCCAATTGAATAAAGAACTTACTTTTTTCGTTTTGCGAATTGATGAATTGTAAAACTTGAAGTAAAATTTAATTGACTGTTTCTGATTGGCAAACAAAATTAATAATTTAATCCAGTAAAATAAGCCCATTTATACTAACAATGACGTCATCGCCTACGCAATTTTTCTTTTATGGTAATGACGTCATTCTTAAAATTAAAGAGACGTCACCACCCACGCAATTTTCTTTTTATGGTAATGACTTTATTCATTAAATAGAGGTGACGTCACCGCCCACGCAATTTTCCTTTTATGGAATTGACGTCATCGCCTACGAAAATTTCCTTCGAAAGTTCTAGAATTTTCCAGAAAAATTTCGAACCGATCAGAAATCTGCAGTTTGAACTTTTGAAATTTCTCGAGTTAAGAAAAAAGTTATTCCGTGTGATTTCCTTATTGATGAAATAGATGTTGACTCATACTTTTCTCACAATTTTTTTGACGCTTATATAGTCCAATTTAGAGTTCTCCTACTAAGCGAAGGCCTACTCAGGGAAACTTACACAATCAAAGAGTTTACATTTGAACCGAGTATTGAGTATCAAAGCTTTAAACTTACGGCTGAACTACAATTGACAAGGAAAGAAATTTATTTTATTTTGGAAGTTGTACGATAATATATCAAAGACTCTTTTTATTCCTTACCCGATACCCAAATTTGTAATACTCCCCAGCACAATTCTTTATTTCCTCATTTCTTCAAATATTTTCAAAGTTAAAAATCCTGCATGATCGGGTTTGGATTAAGATTTCCAGAGACTTGATTTGAAAAATTCATCAATTTCGAGCTGTCCTCTCAAATCTACGTCAAAAGCAAAGAACTTGACTATCTACTCAAAAATTTGCAATTTCTCATTGATTACATACAAAAAATTCAATTAACTTGATGGAAAAATTGTGGAAATGCTACTTGTTCTAATTTTCTTTCTTTTGTTACTAATATGTGCAAAACTTCTTATTGTTACAGCAGACAACGTTTGGTCATTCTTTTTTGCGATTGCTTTTTTGTATAATTTTACACACTTGGAATATTAACATTTTTTATTAGGTTAACTTTTGTCCGTTTGGATACGACATTCAGAACAAAAATGAACTTTTTTGTGATTGGAAACGAAAATATGTAAAAATTACCTAAAATGGACTTTGTATCCGATTGGACACGACTTTTATATAAAAATTCCATAAAAGGAAACTGAAATCCGATTGGACACCAGACTACAATCCAAATAAGGAAAATCAATTCTGATTGGTTAAACCCACACATTTGACTTGAAGGTACCCCTCTTTCTTAAATAAAAAACATTTATTTTCCAAATTCATTACCGTCAACTACCTCCTCTCTCAGCTAAAAAAAACTTTTAAATCAACTTAACTACCGTCAACCACCTCCCTCTCAACTGTATATCAACCGTTCTTTCTACTCTGTGTCTGTTACTCAACTTTTTGCTCAAAATGATCTTCTCAGTACAAAACAACAACCTTATGTTCTCGGTTGAATTTTCGTCTGATCTAGTACAAATCCAAGTGCGAGAAACAGTCTCTGGAGTTTTTCTGGCACGAATGGACATCCCAATCCAAGTCTGGCACATGGTGGAAGTGATGCGCAGGGATTTCAACGAACACCATATAACGCAAGTACCCATGACAGAGAACAAACTTGGAGAAATGAAAATGATGGAGTATCAAAGCTTCAAACTTACGGCTGAACTACAATTGACAAGGAAAGAAATTTATTTTATTTTGGAAGTTTAAAAAAAAGTCGTACGATAATATATCAAAGACTCTTTTTATTCCTTACCCGATACCCAAATTTGTAAAACTCCCCAGCAAAGTTCTTTTTTTCTTCATTTCTTCAAATATTTTCAAAGTTAAAAATCCTGCATGATCGGGTTTGGATTAAGATTTCCAGAGATTTGATTTGAAAAACTCATCAATTTCGAGCTATCCTCTCAAACCTACGTCAAAAGCAAAGAACTTGTCTATCTACTCAAAAATCCGCAATTTCTCATTGATTACATACAAAAAATTCAATTAACTTGTTGAAAAAATTGTGGAAATGCTACTTGTTCTAATTTTCTTTCTTTTTTTACTAATATGTGCAAAACTTCTTATTCTTACAGCAGACAACTTTTGGGTCATTCTTTTTTGCGATTGCTTTTTTGTATAATTTTACACACTTGGAATATTAACATTTTTTATTAGGTTAACTTTTGTCCGTTTGGATACGACATTTTGAACAAAAATGAACTTTTTTGTGATTGGAAACGAAAATATGTAATAGTACCTAAAATGGACTTTGTATCCGATTGGACGAGACTTTTATAAAAAAAATCCATAAAAGGAAACTGAAATCTGATTGGACACCAGACAACAATCCAAATAAGGAAATTCAATTCTGATTGGTTAAACCCACACATTTGACTTGAAGGTACCCCTCTCTCGTAACTAAAAATCATTTATTTTCCAAGTTCATTACCGTCAACTACCTCCTCTCTCAGCTGAAAAAACTTTAAAATCAACTTAACTACGGTCAACCACCTCCCTCTCAACTGTATATCAATCGTTCTTTCTACTCTGTGTCTGTTACTCAACTTATTGCTCAAAACGATCTTCTCAGTGCAAAACAGCAACCTTACGTACTCGGTTGAATTTTCGTCTGATCTAGTACAAACCCAAGTGCGAGAAACAATCTCTGGAGTTTTTCTGGCACGAATGGACATCCCAATCCAAGTCTGGCACATGGTGGAAGTGATGCGCAGGGATTTCAACGAACACCATATAACGCAAGTACCCATGACAGAGAACAAACTTGGAGAAATGCAAATGATGGAGGAAGTGGCTGAGCATGTGGGAATGAACTACGCCGACACTCCTGATTCTATTTACGAAACTCTTTGTTCTATCTTTAATCATCAAAAAATTTATGCTTTTTTTGCGTGTATGTTAATCAAAAACGTCAGAAAAACAATGAATTAAGATAGGGAATAGAACTCAAAGTCATCAAAAATAAAAAAAATTTAGCAATAATTTAACAAGTTTTTACAATAAAATTTTGCGTTTTTCGCATATGCATAAGAAAAAATAAGTTAGTTTTTTGCATTTGCTGTCCAAAAAAAATCACAAAGAACTTGCATCTTTCACAAAAATTTCATAAAAACTTTTGCACACTTGTTAAAAGAACCAAAACAATTTTTGCATCTAAAAAAAAACTGAAGTAAATTTTTGCAAACTCGTTAAAAAAATCAAATCAAAATTTCCATCTTGCAAAAATCTCTGAGTTAATTTTTGCACACGTGTTAAAAATAACAAACTTATTCGTTGAAAAAACTTTTAATTTGAAATAAAATTAATTTTGATAAGATTTTTATAAATAAAAATTCAATTATAAATAGAAAAATTGACGTGTTCACTATCTACAGTACCAAAACCATCAATGATACAGTCAAAAAGTTTTAACAAATCAGGCTCATACATTGAGTTTTGAACTTTTCGAATCCTTTCCAAAAAGGGCTGATCCAAGAGTCTGGGTAGACGCTGCTTCTGGATAGAGCTGAGAAGATGTCTTTTGATTTTTTTGCAGCAGGCAATTCTTTGCAAATTTTCCGGTATTCTACAGTTCAACTTCTGTTCGACAGCACAATCCTTTGATTGAACACTTCACCTTTTGATAAAATAATATTGGAATAAAATCTGTAATTGTATATATTATAAATAGTCAACAATTTGGTAAGTGAAATTATATTTATCTAAACTTTGCAAAGTTTAATCGAGCGATGATCCGATTAATACCAAGTGAAACTTGCAATTTTCCACTGCGCAGAATGATGAATGGTTAGATACACAGTAGTCTTGGGTGACAATTAATTTTTCATAAAAAATTTCCGAGACAGATAAAAAAAGATTTTGCATTGTAATCCGTATAAAAAGATGATATGCTTGACACATAGCAGATGCCATCACCGATTATTTGTTGAAAATGATTTTTATCTACTTTGAACTGTTTATATAGTAGTTCTAGCACCTACGCAATGTCCATATTTTGATCATCACCTACTCACTATTCCATATCAGCTAATAATACTTTATTTAGAATGTACAATGAGTCATATACATTTCCTAATTTCTACATATTTACAAATATCATTAATTTGAAAAATCTATTACTGATCAGTTGGCTCTGAGTCTCAAATCAAAGATGTATTCACGAAAAGATATCCATCATAACTGCATTGAATTTGCTTTTGGTCGCACCAGATGAGTTATATCCTTTTGGTTATACTCATAGAGTAATTTCAGATAAGGTACACCGTCTGCTCGTCACGCTATCTTATTTTCGGCCGGTTAGATTCGAGCAAGTTCTTAGTCTAATACCAATCTCAATCTTACTCTTATATCTCCTAGTCCAATAGATCTAGTGTACACCAGTTTACGCGAGTTAGTTCCAGAATGAGAACAACTGTATTCTAAGTTTAATTCGAATTGTTCTGGTGTTGAAACTACAAGTAGTTTCAACGCTTACAAATAAGTGGGTTGTTAGTTTGATGGAGTATGATTGGTTAGTAATTAATATTTTATATAGATAAAATATCATAATAATAACCAATGATAAAAACTAGTTTAGATCTGGTTCCAAAAGACTCAACCATGGAGCACGAACTTGCGAACTGCCATGCGGTGTATGACGTAGCAACATTCAAGAAGATGAGGGTACGTGTCACAATCAAGAAGTAGAGTATGAACAAAGCCACCCTACATTCAGATTCGACTCTTCACTGCAAAGGAGAACGAAGTCTTGAAGCAAGTTGCATATGTCAACTATACTTTGAACGAATTCAAAGAACTCGCATAAGTCTTGGCAGACTTTATTTTTGTTGAGAACTGCAATGTTCAATAATTTTGTTAAGTGATGTTATTATAGTCATGTAATTCAAATATTCATCTTCTTGAATCATTGTTTAAAATTTCGTTGAGCTGAGCAGTATGAGTTGGAACATTGGTTTTTCCAGAAACCTTGTTTTAGAGCTTCAAAATAAATTGGGACTTTTTCATATCGTCTTACAAGAAAAGTCCCAGTAATTTTCGCTAACAGTTTTGAAGTCTCAAATTTTTACAAAATTGTAAGATTTGGATAAAAAATCACAAATTGCTCAAATTGAAGGGACTTTGCATAATGGAAGACGTAAAATTATCGTTCAGATATTCAAAAGAAAAACAGATCTTTTAGAATATCGTAGGAAAGAAAACACTTGGAAAAACAATCAAAAATTTCAGTTCGAAAAAGAAGAGTATGATAAACTGGTTGATTTTATCCCCTCGGTTTTGTCTTCTGTAGAAAAATTTAAGAAACTTGTATCATTATTGACGAATGCACTGTAGAAAATGACCATTCAGAAATTGAATGGAATTCTCAGAAATTTTGATTTGATTAAGCATGATTTTTGATCAAATACGAAAAGAAAAAATTACTTTTTTTGTACCTGTAATGTTTTGGATCCAAACAAATTTGAAAGAAATTGACCAAAAAATTCCTTCTGGGGGACTAATTGGATACGAAAATTCCTGTAAATTTTTTTTGCAAATTCAAAAATCTTCAGACTTCATGCAATTCTTCATGAAGCAGCTGGATCTGTGAAGTCTATCACGCATAAGGGATCTGGTTATTTCTAGATTTTACTTAGATTTCCTAGTTCTTGTTTTCTTGGTCACGTAACTGGCCTGCTTTTCTGTTTATATTAAATTTTTTGCTTCAACAATATTTGCATTGTTCAATTGTTCGTCATTTAACCGAAAATTTCAGTGAAACCAGTTATCATCATGAGTCTGGTTGTTTTGGATATTGAGAGTATTGAAAACAAAAGAAAGAAAGAGTTAGGAATTATAAAAATGGACAAACTGTGGGATATTCCTTTCTTCCTTCCAAAAAATTCAAAGCAACATCTCAATCTGCTTGGTCTACAAAGCATCTTCATGGAATCAATTGGAGCAGTGGTTAGTAAAATATAGTGAGTTTAGAAAAATATTGAAAATAAAAGCTCCAGAAACGTAGTTTTTTTTGCAAAAAAATTATGAAAAATGTAAAATTCTGTCAGAAAAATTGGAAACAAGGTTATAAACTTGGATATGAAAAATTTAAAATTCTGTCAGAAAATTTGGTAACTTGGATGACTACGCATGCCCAAAAGTTCAAAATTTGATTTTCAAAGATGACGATTATGATTGAAGGTTTAGTAATTACCCATTTCGTCATGCAAAAACTCTTCACTGTTCAGAAAGAAGATTTTCAAAGATGAAGAATATGATTGGAGGTGTAGCAACTACCCATTTCGTCATGCAAAAACTCTTCACTGTTAAAAAAGAAAAGCATTTGCATACGGAACATGGACTCGATAATAAATTGTGAATCATAAATTTATAATAAATTGTGAATCATAAAAACCATTTTGTATTATCTTGTGTTTTTGAAAATTAAATATTTATCATTATCAATTTTTTCATTCCAAAGTTGAGATTGGTAATAAGCAAATAAAATTAGGAAATTTTGTTTTTGATGAGGAGATTCATGAACGAAATTCATGGCAGTTTTTTGGACGTACGTGTAGTAGATGCGTAAGTTTTTCTGAGTGTGAGTTTATATTTTATAATAATTTGTGAATCATAAAAACCATTTTGTATTATCTTGTGTTTTTGAAAATTAAATATTTATCATTATCAATTTTTTCATTCCAAAGTTGAGATTGGTAATAAGCAAATAAAATTAGGAAATTTTGTTTTTGATGAGGAGATTCATGAACGAAATTCATGGCAGTTTTTTGGACGTACGTGTAGTAGATGCGTAAGTTTTTCTGAGCCGATTTTTGTCATAGTTTTAATACTAGCATGTGCAATCGTTCGAATAACTTTATCCACTACATGTGAAGAAACAACCGTTTAGGTAGCAATTTTATCAAGTACAGTCGGTTATATTTTACCTTCTCCAAAGCTATGAATAAAATAATTTCTACCAAGAACGAGTTTTTATTTCGCTAGTTTTCTATTTTTATCATTATTATCAACCTCTTTATGGACAAATGCAAACAAAAAAAACCTTACATTTATCCAAGGAATTGGCTTTGAACTGATTGCAAACCTTCCCAATAATGGAACAAATTACCTGTTAATATTTGATGACTCTTGTGAAAAAATTTCTAATTCAATTTGTAAAAATTGCTCTTGTTGGAAGACACAGGGCATTGAGTAGAATATAAATTAAGCATAACTAGTTTCATCAAAGCAAACTGGGAAGAGATGTTGAGATACAAAAGTCTTGTTCAAGTTACCGAGAGATGTTTAACAAACCAATACATTAGGTCAACAACTAGGTCTAGGATCACAATTGAAAGAGTGATATCAAGATGGAACATCTAACCCCAATGGTCATTTACTCATTGATTTAAGTCCAAAAACAGTTGATTTGCTAAGATACTGCACAAACAGTGGTTCAGTTCCATCAAAATTTAATTTACCAGCAGGAAGAGAAACAAAGATTTTGAACGATGAGCATACTATACGTCTCTATACTCCCAATAGTTCAAACATTTTCCCAAAAACTTCAAAAACAATTCATTCTCCATTGTTCACAAAGTTTCATTCAGTTCCTCAGCGAATGTCTAGTGAATTTGCTACGAGGCAAGCTACATGATCTCCAAAAAAAGACGTAATAAAAAATCGAAGAGAAATAAGAGAACTCACACGAAGAAGAACTTCACTGCATAACGGGAGAACTATTTTAAGCTCGCCAAAAGGCTCACAACTATTATCTCGTAGCACTTCTTTTGTCATTAAACGATTGACAGAGTATGGATCAGTTTGTTCTAATTCCTTACTCAGTTTATCAATCACAAAGTACGCTTCCAAAAAAAACCGAAATTGGAACAAAAGCAAGAAAAAGACGAGATTGTACCAAAGATTTTGATTCTGTTTACAATGATGTAAATGCGAGATTCAAAACGGTTACAATAAGCATCTTATTGATTTAATTTTGAATTCTCCTAGAATTCAGCTAAGTCAGTCAGAAAAGATCATATTAGGCAATCGAGACACAAAAGAATCTATTGTAGACATTGTGTGTGCACTTAAGCGAAAAAATACCGACCTCCAGATATTTACTTAAACATTTTGGAAGAACTCAAAATCCACCTAAGCTTGTTATCAGCAAGAAGGCCAAAGCGAAAGACAGAGGAACTTAGATCCCTTTCAAAATCTGAAGAAATCAGTCTAACAGATTTTATTCTAAGGGTAGAGCGGCTGACAGTTCTGTGCGAAACTTGAGTAAAGCAAGCGGTTTGTCAAAAAAATAAGTAGAACAATTTTTACAAACGAAGACATCGTATACAAAAATTGGCAATAAGACTTCAAGCTTTTTCCGAAGACTTCAAGCTTTTTCAAAATATATCAATGAAATTTACTGTATGAACTTGGCTTCTGTGGACAAACTAGCGAGTCAAAACAATGTGGTCAAATAGTTATTGGTCGCTGTTGATGTTTTTTAACGATTTATCAGAGTTCAAACATTGAAAAAAAAATATGCCAAAGACAATTTGCATGCTTTCAAAAAACTGATTTCTCGAAAAAACACTCCTGGAAAACTTTTGGTTGATAAAGGAAAAGAATAAGGGGGAACTTTCAAAACATTTTGCAAGGAGAAAGACATTCAAGTTACAAAAAATTTTGCAAGGAGAAAGACATTGATGATCGAAACAAAAACTGCATTTGCAGAGAGCCATTCAATCATTAAAATACATAATTTACCGCTACATAGAAGATCATGGTAAAAATTTCATTCACAATTTACCTCATTTTGTGACTACCATGAATTGTCGCGTCAATAGACCTATTGGGAAATCACCTAGAGATGTGAAGAATACTGATTTCCTCTCAATTCTGTACAATAATCCTCTAACAAGGTATAAGAATCCAAAGTTCAAAGTTGGAGATAGTGGGAATTTCAAAGAATGATATTCCTTTTCGAAAGGGATACAAACCACAATTTACAGATGAAAATTTCAAATTTCGGCAGTATCTACAAAAAAGCCTCCTACATATATCATCAAAGATCTCGACAAAGAAGAAATTCTGGGAAAATTATATGAAAAGGAGCTGAGAAAATATTCAGATGGAGGGTAAATCATTTTTTAAACTAAATTTCTATCGATCAGTTGCCATGGGTTCTTTTACTATTGAGTTAGTTTCTAACGCTTCTTTTAATTGTTACCCGAATAATAGTTTGTTCTTTTACAAATTTTCTACCCGAACAAATACATTTGAAAGGAGAATGGGAGGTTGCTATTTCAGAAATATCATACCCTTCTTTGTACCAAAATTTTACTGAGGGAAAGTTTACATTCGTAGATGGCAGAGAAAGTTCTGAGCAGGAAAAAAAGATTGAACCGATGCATATTGAACCAGGATTACAACAAAATTCGAGAAGATCTAGGTGCTCAAGCACTTGAATATAACGGAATCTATGTATCAGTAGATAAAATAACATAAAAGATTGCCGTTCATTTACCTGAGGATCAATCAGTGTTTATTGTTCAAAGTTCTGATTTGAGTCACATTTTTGGTTGTGATTTGGAACAAAATCAAACAGGGGTTATAACGAGTGGAAAAGTACTGCATTATTATCAGTGTTCCTACGACATTATAAAATACATTCTTGATGATATATACTGATATTATAGAAAACAACATAGTTGGTGATAAAAAAACTCCTTTATTGCTTAGTATTCAATTCAGCTCCAAAAAAATGAAGATATAATTTCTACAGGACAGTAACCCAATTATCAGTCCTTTACAAATTTACAGTTTAAAAAACTGTTAACAAATTCTGTCCATAGTATCAAGATAGAACTATGAGAAAGTACAGGTGAAAAAACTCCTTGTGTCCGTAGGAATTACACGAGTTGTTCTCTTGTTCCGCAAGATTTCGAATAATCATTTTTGATTTAAACTTCACACGAGATGGTTGCTCAAAATTCAGCTGATTTCCCCATTTTTCGTGGACATGCAAGACAACGTGGAAGGTTTTGGTGCTCTTGCGCAAACTCTTGGGAGAACTGCAATCCCCTTAACTAAAAAATATATAGTCCCAGCTGCAAAACGAATTGGAGCAGATGTATTTGAAATTGCTGCTTCAGAGATTGGGAAAGTTGTTAGTGGACGGAAAAAACTCAAATCAGTTGCAGAAGATGTAGGAACCGAAACAGTTCGGAAACAATTTGGAGAGGGAAAAAGAAAACTTCCAAGCGTAGAACTGGTAGAACCAGATCCATTTCTCGAAAAAGTAGATCGAAAAACAGTCGCTCTCGCAAAGACATTTTTGACGATACAAAATGAGTATAAACCGAAGTTGTCATTTTCGGTAGGGAGCTTTTACAAAAGCTTCATTGGAGATTTTTGATAAGGTCTCAGTTTTGGAGACAGTAATGGCATTTTACACACAAGAAGTTTTCCGCAGTACTTCTCTAGATGAAAGCAGTATTGAGTTAAATTTGAAACGGATCGTAATCTCTACTTGGATATGCGCGATACTCATTTTAGCTTAAAGCTTCAATTATTCAAGGGAACGTTGTTTGATGCTTTCAAATCGTAAAAAGCAGAACAAAACAAAATCCGAGGATGATTCAGATGAGGAACCATATCCTTACTTAACTTATATAAACAATCTACTACATTCACTATTCTCCACTTGTGAAATTTATTTTAACAAAAAAATGGTTTACAACGCAAATGGTTTGTATCCTCATAAAGAACAAATATAAAACGAATTCATCTCGTCGGCCATGAGTAATAAAGGGATACTTGCTTGTCATGGATACATTTTTAAAGAATTTCCTGATGCATTTGATATGCATCCGTTCACTGATGGAGCAAAATCCTTAGGAACAGCGATAAATTTTTCACTCTATGGGAGGCTCGCCATTGATTTGATTACTTGCGAAAAACTCTTGCTACCAAATTTCAAAGTTCGAATTGAACTAATTCGAGCTAGATCTAACTTTTACATAATATCTGATAATCCAAATGTTAGTCTGAAAATTGTTGATTGTTCGCTGTTAACTGGAAGAATTTTAGTTGCTGAACCTAATCATCAATACTTGCAATGGAAACTGGAAAGAGAACCTGCCAAATACAATTATATGGAAACTACAGCAAGAACTTTTATCATTCCATGTCGTCAAAACCAATTCATACAAAAAAAATATATATTCAATAACTCTCCAATAAGAAGAATAGCTGTTGCAATGAATACCAATTCAGCTGTTGCGGGATCTTTTCATAAAATCATAATATTCATGATGTGCATGTTTTGAATTTTATTAAAAAAAAATTATGTAAATATGTAGTTTTTTATTTGCAGTGACTACTATACGATGCAGTATACTACTATACTTTCTTTGTAATTTATATTTGTTTTCTCAAAAAAATGAAATTTTTCAAAGTTTCAGTAGGTTTTACTATAGTTTCAACTAAATAGAGTACTGTCTCAAAGCGTAAGATCATCTTAAAAAATAGTTAATAGATACCATCGTATCGTGTTTTCAAGTTTTTTGAAAAATTTTAAATTTTTTTGATAAAGAATCTAAGTTTTGAAACGCTTACCATTGACTTACCATGAACCAAAAAACATAATATCTACATTCTACAATATACTCGTAATTAACCATTGATATTTACCAATTAGATAACACGCGCCGAAATTTTAGCGAAAAAAACTAGATATTTCCACAAAATCCAAGAACACAAAATATTCTACTATTTGCTGACAGGAAAAACATTCCTCAAAAAAGTTTCTAAGAAAGCACTCGAGCCGCAACTGGATCACTTTCTCAATCTAAGAGACTTAAACGGACAAACCGTCCTACAAATTTATATGGAAAAAGTTTTACATCTAGTTTAATCGGTAAATTAAAAAATAATAATCACACATTTTTTATTTGGCCAAACAGAAATATTTTTAGTAACTTTATGGCATTTCTCTTATATACTTATCTTTTTGAAAAAAAACGAGCATCAACAAAATTTTATACACAGATTATTTTTAATCGGCAAAGAATTTTACTATACTTCGTGGCCGCCAAATGTTCGAGCGAATTGTTAGCGACACCGCTCAGGCATCTAACAGCAAATTGCAGTGCTGAATAAGGTTGCAACCATGCCTGGCAGACCTTTTCTAGCATTATGTCAAATCCAGCTTGCTTTTCATAATCCTCCTGACTCTGGGTACTTGAAGTAGTTCTCTTGGAGTTATATTTTGCTGCTTCACTGATATCTGATTTTTTTCTTAACATTTTTTTTTGGAAAATTAACTAACGAAACTTACATCCTGCCCTGGAATTAAGGACAACACATTCATCGTCTGCACTCAGACCAGCTCCACCTTCGCCCACTCGATGGACTTTTTAATTTCCTGGTTTGCGTAAGGGTTTGAATTGAGCCCAGCTTATATATTTCGTCTGAATTCAAAACGAGATAGCTCCAAATGTAGCTACTGTCCATCCAGAGAATCATCTCCCATGGAGTCAAACTGATTCCCCTCTCCACCATCTCGTCTTAAACATTCACCCTCATCTCAAACTCACCATCCACCAAAAACCCGTCTTGGTTAAAACCCAGTTCCTCTCTTAATTTGATCATTGGTTCAAAGAAGTCGAGAAAGTTTTCTCATGGCTTGATGGAACTCATTGTATAAAACTCGATGCTTACTGCGAGTCATCCATTTTAATCTGAAATAAAGCAAACCTTCATACTTCAAAGCATAAAAAACTCCGTAAAATCAGCCACAAGATTGGTCAATTAAATCGCAACAAAACGTAGTACAACAGAAAATATTTTCAAGATCAAATTTTGCAAAATCAGCGTATAATTATGAAGAACTTCCAGTTATTGTCGAACTTATTCAATCCAAATCCCATTTCTAAGTATCAGTACTAAAAATATCCAACCATTCATGTAGTCAATTTAATAAAAATTATTAAGAAAAGGCGACATGTATACGATTGAACAACACAAAGAATTGTTGATAAGCTTCTGTGACAACCTGAGATGTTTGATAATATGGACAATTCAGACGCTTAGTTCATTATTCCATGTAGCTGTTTTCTTTCACATTCAAACTAATGCAGATATCTAAGTAACAATCTATATCTGACATGTCTTCAGATGAACAATAAAATCCCTCTTCAGGTTGAAGATAGATCCACATCGTTTTGGACACACGAAATGCTTCCTACACAATCCATGATGCTGAACAATATGTTCGTAAAACTTCTGCACTTTCGTGAAACTTTTTTTCCTTTTTGAGCCAACTCTGCACGTCGCATTATCGCATTTCGAATTGATTCCCGAAACGTTTAAAAAATGCACTCGTTCCAAGTGCACAGCTGCTTCAAGGTACAAAGCAAAGGTAATGAGACACGTATTATCGTCGTTAACTCTACACAGCTTGCATTTGTAGTAGCGCAACGAGGGCTTAACTCGGTTACAATTTAGGCACCCTGAGGTCAATTTATCATTTAGAGGTTGAATAACGGTGAAGTATACTAAAGCGCTGTAAAATGGCAAGCTAGCTGTTTCTTTTTTCGTCTTTTCTTTCGCTTTCTTTTTCACCAGCGAACATTTCGACGTCTTACTTTCGATATTATCAGAAGAAGGTTTAGTAGCGAACAGTTCACTAAAAAAGCCGTTCATATTACTCCGGTTTGACTTCGCATATTTACTTAACATGTTGTTTGTATGTTCTATATTTGGGCTACCTGGGGGTTCTATATGTTTTCTTTTCGCTACTGGAGTTATATCAACAATTTCAGGAGAAATTGGCGAGCAAGTTTTAGGTGAACTTTCGGGCGATGAAAGCAAAATCACATCAGGCTTGTTTACTGGCACAATACTGGAGCTTTCAAACTCCTCAAAATGACTGGCATAAATATGACTCGCCAAATGATTTTCAGAATTTAACAAATTTGGG
The DNA here is from genome assembly GCF_963678635.1 of Symsagittifera roscoffensis. NCBI lineage: Eukaryota > Metazoa > Xenacoelomorpha > Acoela > Convolutidae > Symsagittifera > Symsagittifera roscoffensis. The sequence continues at coordinate 82,783,583 of NC_087064.1, read as the reverse complement.
CAAATGTATGGACACTGAAAATGCATTTCACATACATTTTCTAGCTCGTGGTCAATCAAATCATCCGCTGATTTGAAACTTTTTGACTTAGGACAGCAGTAGCAGCTGTATTTGTTGGAAAACTGTTGGTAATTCACTGTCTTATGTAAGTAAAAGCTACCCATCGTGCATAACTTCTTACCAGACCTCTCACAAGAAAAAAACGATCTCGGATACTTGAAATGACATAACTGACAAAAAACAACAAGACTTTTCTCAACTTCACTGGCAGCCATTTTCGATAAAAAACCGTAAATTCTGACGATATAACCCGGTTTTCCCAGATTTATATTCTGTCCCAATTTTTGTAAAGTTTCAAGCACTTTCTTCAGAAATGTATCTTCCATTGATGTGGTACACGTCTTATTGGTGATCGGAACAGTTTTCACTTGCAGCTCATTTTGATTGATGTCTGAAGGGAATGTTGATCTTTTGTCAGATTTAGTTGATTGGCTTATTTCATGCAGTTTTCGTTTACGAGTGGTCAACAATTCAGGAGGGGTATATTCCATTGAGGGCTTTTCCACTTCATCAAATTGATTTCTGGGTTCTGCGATTCTATCTTTGCTCGAAACATTCGATTGTGTAGTTATTTTTGCAATATTTTGTGAAAAACTATATGTATCTTGATCTGTATCTTCGTGAGTACTAATTTCACTACTTCTTGTACTTTTCTCTTGTTGTGTCAAACCTCCGAACATCCCGTGCTTAGCGTGCAAATGCTCTGTCAGTTCAAGTTCGCACTCAAACATTACTGTGCATTCTAAAGGACACCTGATGTGTGCACTGAGGCAGAAATGCTCTTTGTTCATGTGCACGTTCATATCAGAATAAATCAGATCAATTCCACAAAGTTCACATTTAAACTTCATTTCAATTTGTTCTCCGTGAAAACTATACAGATGATGGTACACGTAGAATCTGTAGTCAAAACTTTCCAAGCAGTTTGAAATTGGACAATTGAAAGCTTTCACTGGAATGTCAAAGTTGCAGAAAGAACATTTAACAAACTTTTTTGATGTTTTCATTTGAATTTTAGCTGTCTTGCTTTTTGCAGTTTCAGGTCTCAATTTGACGTGGGGAAGACTTTTCATTTTGGCTGAAACTTGATTCAATGAAGCCGCTTTCTTGCAAAGACTTGCTGCTAATTTCTGCTTAAACTTCGCAGTTTCGAACTTCTTCGTCTTCTTTTTGAAAATACGAACACTATTTTTAAGCAATAATCTGTTTCTCGAAACTCCTCGATTCCAGTTAAGGATTGCATCGTTTCCTAAAGATCTACTACGTCCGTGAAAAATTATACCATGCCGATGCAGGTCCAGAGTTATTTCATTGCAAATAGTACAAGCATGATTTTTGGCAACGTGATCTTCGATTATCTGGACAGAGTTTCCAGGAACTAACACACGACAGCCAACTGGACACTTCCTATGAGCTACGTTACAAAGATGTTTCTGTTTTAAATGATTAACGAAGCCTTTAAGGTCATTTCCAAAACACTTTTTGCACTCATTTTCGCATGTTAAATTGGTTTTAAGCACAGCTTTATGCGTACTGATCATATGCAATTGCACAAAAGTCGGATGCTCGAAAACATCACCACACGTCGTACAGGGAAACATCTCTGACGGGAATGAAGTTTTGCAATTAGGCCATTTTGCACATCGAAACCATTGAGCAGCTGCCTTTTTCTCCTGTGCGGCAATATCACTAAGCACCGAGCTCAAAACGTCGACATTCAACTGCCACTGATGGCCTTCGAATAACTTCTTCAAACTAAGTCTACAGGTTGAATAAAGTTGATCGTTCCCAGAAATCTTAAGCTCCTGGAAGCATATTGCTATTTTTCGTAACTTGAACTCAGCTGTCTCATTGTCAGCTGTTAATATAGCTCCTACTTTGGCCCGAAATTGTTTGTTTACATCGTAGTTTGTTGTGGGTGACTTAGAAGGCAAACGCATCGATATCTTAAAAAATCTCAAGTTTGAAGGAGTGGGAGCATGCACATAATCTTGTCAAATTAACTTTTAAAATTAAATTTCTACTAAGCAGCAGCGAACGAATCGTTGTCATGCCTTAGGACAAAAACCAGCAGCCAGTTGAGAAAAATTAATAAACAAGATCTTAGAAAAATAGCATTATTATTTTTGATATTCTTCTAACTTTTGAAATTGAAAAGTAAATATATCACCTAAAAAAGCCAGTAGAAATAACCCAACCGCAGCCACTCATCTACACATATTAGAAAAAGCGACAAAACAGTGTAACAAAAACAGTGTAAGAAAAACGATTTCAAAAAATAAAGCCCAACATTAACAACTAAATGAGCTTTGTGATTGACTTTTCAGAAAACTGACCCAATTTTACATTATAGTGGACAGACAGTTTAAAAATGTCAATGAAAATAAGGAAACCGAAACAAAATTATAGGGACATTTTTTCAATTTTTATTTCTAAATACTTATCACTACGTTTTAACCGTTAATTACTCAATTTAATTACTTTATAATTTTCATGCAACTATCCTACTTACAGGAAGCTAGATCAATATGTATTCTTTGTACTCCGATGGGAAAACAGAGAGTCAAACTACTGCCCTTTCGTTGATTGAGAGTAATTTGGCTTATTTTTCGTCAAGTTTTTGAAACCAAGTCTCAGCTCCCGATGTCCCCTCCTTTTACATTTAAAGTCCACTGAGAGAAGAATTTTTCTCTATTCTCGATGAATTAAGCGGTGTCTACTCTTTGACCCCACGTTATTTAACGCCCAATTTTAACACACCTTACTTTATAACCCCGTAACAAGATAACCCCACAACAATTTAAACCCTTTTAATACCGATAATTTGTTTCAAATTAAGTTTTTTTTTTATAAACAAAGGAGTATTCTGATTAAGTGTACTAATTGAGGCCTGAAAAGCCATTCTTAATCACTTGATGCCTCTAGCATCTCTAAAACAATTGCATTTCGATTAGTTAGAGAAATAATCCCTCATTCACGCGTTTAGAACAGAGATAACCTACATAATGCTAATTGAAAGAAACACAAATATTTTTGAAGGTATTACATAAAATCATACTGCCTTACGCTTGAACAATTGGATAACTATTCTATGATATTATTAACGTTTGAAACGTCCTTCCATTTTACTTTATCTTCCAAAGACAAACAAATTAGTGGTAGCAGGCCGCGAGTATTATATTAAACGTAAAATCAATACCACTACGAACTGGAACTTTTCAAAATACCAGACTCATAAATGCCGAGCAACAGCAATTACGAATGGCGAATAATTTATTTGAACGAGGGGTGAGCATAATCATGATCTATCTGCGGGAAAACCTGAAGCTCGACTAGTTTTGAAAAATATCAAGGACCTGAGCGAGAGTAATACCCCGACCGTCGCATTCGCCACAGCAAGTCAGCCCATGAAAGACTACATTGCCACTCATTTAGCCCTACCGACTATGGAAAATTTAGTTTGAACACCACAACGCATGCGCAAGCAAAGAGAACAGGCTTTACCAGTCTCCCCAGCAACAAATTTCCGAAATAACCGAGCTATTTAAGAAATTTTTAAGATTTGACGGTGGACAAAAAATGATCACGAAAAGATTATTTTATTAGGCGACCCGGAAAAGCTACGTGTTCTCGGAAACACAAATTTTTGGTTGACTGACGGAACTTTTTAAGGTACTCCTAAAATGTTTTATCAAGTTTTCTCTATACAAGTTAGTCTTTCAGGAATAGACCCCGCTTGCATATATGCATTTTTATCAAATCAAACAGAAAAACCATAGCTTCGTTTCTTAGAAGCACTAAAAAAACTTAACCCTTGACAGTAAACCCGAAAATTTTTTGCTGGATTTCGAGCAGACCGCTCTTCAAATGTTTCGAAAAAACTTCCCAGAGTCCAAGCTGTCTGGATGTTTTTTTTCATCTTTCTCAAAATTATATGAAACAAATTGCTGAACTCGGATTAAAAAGAAGCACGAAACAAACCACGAGCTTGCATAAGCACTTAAAAAGTTATCCTCACTGGCTTTCGAAAAAGAAGAATTAGGAAACTTCTACGAAAAAAAGTCAAGGAAATCCAAATAGTATGCGATCGAACCATAAGAGCCGGGGAAAATAGCAAAAACTGACGAGTTCTGTCTGTATTTTGGATCTAAGTACATGACAAGTCGCGTACCGAATCGAGAAGTCCAATTCTCCCCTTCATGGAAGCAAGGAGATGCGGCAACTTCCAGGATAGGCAAGAACAAAAAACGCTGTAGACGGTTGGTATTATGGCATACTCATAAATTAGTGGTTCACACCCCAGTATTTGGAGTAATCGCAATTTTGCAAAAAGACTCCTTCCTTCAAAAACTTAATTTCGATAACACTTCAAGCGCGCACCAATTTACAAAAAAGAAGAAGTAGAGTCCTAAACGGAAAAGTGCAGAAAATTATGCAGGTTTAAGAAGAGAAAACTGATTTGCATTTCTTTCGAGCTATTGCGAACTTAAGCTAAGCAATTATTCACTTTTTCTTTGTATATATAATAAAAATTGAAATTTTGTCAATTTTTTTTTAGAAAAGAGGTCTCCTTGCAGCTTCCCGGAGACGTAAGAAAAACACATTGGCCTGACTCGCATTTGAAAAAAAAACAGTCTCTAACAATTAAACTACGGAACAACCGCTCCTTTGATGGGACGCTAGGTTGGGACTAGGGGCTGGCGAACCCATAGACATTGCGTTGTATGTCGACAATTCGAAAAAATTGACAACCTTTAGATGGTTTGAAAACTTACATTAGATCGATCAAAGTTTTGATCACAACCAGTTTTGATTCCATACTTCATTTAAACTCAGCCAATTAATCTATTATTAGCAAGATTATTGTCATGATCAAGTTCAATTTTGCAGAAATATAATCATTTTTGGTTAAAATTTTGAATCATGCCGATCGGATTTGTTTTCAAGTTCATATCAAAATCTAGACTATCGGCAAGGTCATTTCTGTTCAAATCTAAACTGCAGTAAGCAGCTTGCATGTTATTTCGTTTTTTTTTCTCAAAAACTTTCGCAATTAAAGCTTTGATATTTACCGACGCTATGGTTCCGAATTCCTTTCAAGTAAGTTTCACTTTAATTCTAACAATAGTATTAAAAAGGGGTAGAATTGTAGTGGGGTTATCTAATTCTGGGATATATGAGAGGGGGTTAAAAACGCGGGGTGATAAGCTTGGGAACCGAATTAAAGGTAAGCTTTAAAAGAAATCAGAGGTCAACCCACCAAGAATCTAAACTGAGCCTTAATACTGAAACAAAGTTCCTGATCTATAGCCTCAATGAATCAACGGTGAAAACAACAAAAACCGAACGGTGAAAACAACAAAAACGTGTACCTTTACAAATAATGGGCTCTTTCCAGTCCCCCCCCTTTGATTTTTTTTCGATTACTCACTTTTTACAAGTCTATTTAAAATTGCTTCTGATGTTCTACCTTGTAATTAAAAGTGTAAGCATGATCAAGTGAAAAAAAAACTAAATTTAACTTCTCATGCAAATTGCCGTATAAAAAGTTAATCAACAATTATATTGTAATTTAACGAGCGGGGACTGGAAAAGAGCCAGCTGCTGCACTGACAAATAATCGTAGACACACTTCATGCTGAACAGAACTAATGAAAAGACTTTTTCTATTCCTATATTTCAATCAGTTAAATTTTAGCTCCCGACACAATGACGCACGTGTCAAAAACAATAGTCAGCCAATTGAAAAATTTTCCAAAAAACAATGATTTCTGATCTAAATGAACATATAATTCAACTAAGCCAACAAAAAGTTGGAAAAGTGTGAAGGAAGAAGGGAGCCTAAAAAATGATTGAAGAAGAAAAAGATCAGGTTGAAGCTCTTTTGAACTTCAAGTACTGTTTACAATTGACACTTTTTTGATAAAGCGACCTGTATTTAAGAAAACGATCAATGAGTAAACGTTTATTCTACTGGGAAATCTTAAAATTGAAACTCACTTTCGAAACTAGAAGTTGTTCAGATTTTTTGCACCATTTGCACTTTCGTAATAAAGGCGAGCACTTTCAGCAGATGAATTTGAATTGAAATCAAAAAAAGCATATATAGCTTAATGCATACATAAATGCATTAGTATGTCTGAATGCATTTCTGTAGTTGTTAGAGCATTTTACACAGGCGAAGCGGAGTTTCGCATCACTTGCTACTCAAAATAAATGCCAGAACTAAAGCCATTCTCTTACACTTATCATTGAAAAAACGGATTTGACAAAAATCTAACAAGGTGAAGGAGGCATGCAAAAAAGGAGAAAAATCTGAACACCTTCTGCGCCGTAATACTGGCATTGACAATTTTCAAGCGATTGAAATCGGAAAACAAACAGAACTTCAAAAATTAAAACACGATGCAAATCATTATTTCATTCGGAACTGAGAAGAATGTGGAGACTAATAAGTTTTTTAATAAAGTTTCCTAAAATCGTACATTATATATATATATATATATAAAAAATCAGACATCAAAAAAGTTCTTGACATTTAATTATTTACACTATAAACGGAATACATTGAAAGGGTTTTTAATGATAGTGAAAGAAGCTTATATCATCAGCGAAATTCGTTTGGTCGCAACTAATCCGACAAAATTAGTTGCCACTAGTTGCCTAAACTGATACAACGAACTTGCTATACTGATTAAGTAAGCTGTCCAAATGATTCAATGATTTTCTTAACCAAAAACTAAAAAAAAAGTGATTTCTTGTTGTTAACCCGAAAAATTCTATAAAATGATTTGATAACGCTTGCTAACTAACTGCAACTGTGGGGACTTTCCTGAAAAAAAATCCAAACCTATATAAGTGAAAACCACTTCGTTCTTTTATACTTGAACAAAATAAACGTCAAAAGAAATCTCTCTACCCAGGGGCGGATCTAGGATTTTCTCGAGGGGGGGGTGGTGGTTCGGATTTTCAACAAATTTTTGAAAAAACAGTCAAAAAAGCCGTTTTTGGGCACTTTTTGAAAAATTTTGACAAAAAAATCGCGTTTTTTTTTTGGCGCGCGCTCCCCCTCAAAGTTAATATATATTGGCGCCAATGGCGCCTTGAGAAAAATTTTAGGTTCGGTCGGCCAAAAATGGATTTCTGAAAAAGTATCAAAGGGGGGACCCTTTGGGTCGGCAGGGGGTCGAATCCCTGAGGGGGGGGGGGGCGTCCGCCCCCCCCCCCTAAATCCTCCCCTGTCTCTACCCGTCTAGCCAAGTCATTCAGCTAAACAATTTGTCAAAATTTGTTCAGGAACCTTTCATGTCATGTAAAGACAAAGAGTTTTTGCAGAGACATAGTTTTTCAAAGACATGTACTCTCAATCCTTCTCTCAAAACAAAACGAACTTCGTTAAAGTTGACTGGCCACATACTCCTTTACTGTTCGCCTGTTTTAGCTCTCTTGGTCCTAACATATTTTTAACTTGAATCGACCCACATAACAAATTTTGAAGTAGTTATTGCTCTGCACGTGTCCTGTTAAAACTAAGGCTGAAAACAGCAAAACTCAAAAATCTAGTCAAAAACCCAGGAAAAAAAGTTATTTTTGTGGAGTTCATGCATAAGTTCTTCATGGAAATAAAGCAAGGAAGCATAAATTTTACAAAATAAATATGTGGCGACCCTTCAAATTATAACTTAAATTGGTTGAAGGCTTCTACGAGTTCGAAAGGCTATTATATCAATTTGGTAGCTTGAAGAACCCGGAAAAAACTTATAATTAGAGATCATAGCTTTGTTTGGTAAAATAAAATGAAAAAAGCAACAGAATTTCAACTAACAAATTAGTAGATTTAACATCGAATGAGTGTTTAAACAGAATTTTAACAATTCATCTCCACTAAAACTCAGACAAAATTGATATACGCTAGTCACTAGTACACACCTTGACAACACAGAGGTGAAGCTTCGCTTCGCAAACACGACAAAAAGCAGCCCTAGAAAGTGCAAAAAGAAAAAATAATAGAAATAAGCCTCGAATTAGTAAATTCGTCTAGGTCTAGGATTCGATCCGCAACCTACTACAATCAAGAGATTTTGAGTCTGCCTCACACAATAAACACTCAGCCACGCACGCTTAACTACCGACAAGCACTTGTCACCAATAAAACAGCTACGTATGCTGAAAAATTGCCAATGCGATTCAGCAGAAGTGGAATCAAATACAAATTGACACAATTTTGCAAGTAAAAATTTGGAATATAACAAACTGAAGGCATCCACACTAACTTTGCATGTAACAAATCAGAAAGCCTACAGCCACATTATGTATAAATTATGCATTCAAAAAATCGCGAGATATATTGAGTTAGAAAATTTCTGAAATCGAGTTTTTATATTTGCTATATTGTTTAAAACAAATAAGCTTTTTTCGGTTCATTTGGTGAATTAAAAATGCATCAACTGTGTTAACTTATTAATATTCGAATGCCAGAGCACGTGCTAACAAAGCTGTAAACGTGCCCCAAAAGTGGCACCATATTTGCGACTTAGGTTAGAAAAAAAGAAGGTTCGCAATAATACACTAAGCTGACGATGGTGTACGCAAGCATACAAACATTCTTTTAATTTTTTTGACAAGACACCGAGCTGCACTTAACAAATCGAGCAAACACTCTTTTATATTAATTCACGGATCAAAAGAAAATCCGGATTAAAAATTCACGGACAGTTAAATTTTTATTAATACGGATTAAGATCAAAGATTTTCCGGAGTTTTGCCACAAATTTCAGTATCGCAGGCAAAATTTTGAAAGAAGTCAAAATTGACGTTGTAGGGAACTCTGGGAAATATGTTAACCAAAGCAAAACCTATGAAGTCTATGAATCAACTAAACTATTGTTTGGAATTATCATTGCAAACTAAATTACTTAGCTGAAACAAAACTTTGAAGTAGCAACTTCGAAGTTTTTCGTATTATGTTCAGAAATTTCCTCAACCCTTTTGTCAGATTGAACAACTAACTTTCCAACCTCCCCAAAACCCTATTAAGCCTCTATTTGACATTATTTTCTGGGCGGCTTGCAATTTTTTTTTTTAAATATCAAAACAGGCCATTTTTTCAAAGATTTCACCTCGTCAAATTTAGTTTATATTGGCACCGAAAACTCTTTCAAAATTTTGGTTCGTCGAAAAGCTACCGACAGCTGGCCTTTGGATTGCCAGTTGGTCGAGTTCCTGATTAAGAGCAGGACTTGATAACAAAAATGGGCTAAGGATTTCTGTAGACAATAGGCAATTTTTTCTTACTAATGGGTAATTTTTTGTTCCTCTATAAAACGTTCAAAAAATCCATGTTCAAATAAATCAATTAGAACTCAATCACATTTTTTGAGTCATTTCCACTTTCATAATTGGAGAGCGCAATTTGCCTACTTGGATTGAACTCGAAAAATCATCAAAACCTTTATTAGTGAAAATGACTTGGTCGTCGTCGTCTTTTCCACCTCATGTCTAGATATTGACGTCACTTCTGACAAATAGTCTCTACTGGTTGCCATCATTGGCCAACGTCGTCAAACAGGTCTTCCAAGTTTTTATTGAGACAGATGGAAAGGTTTTATTAGTACTGATTCAGCTTTTTTCTTCATGATACGCTCGTAGGACAATTTCACTCCTCCACGAGGTCTCTTCCAGTCAAGGTCCGGTTCAGTTAGAAATGTCATTCGTGAGTAGCGGGTCGGCTTCGTTCGCAGCACATGATAAGGTATTTCCACTGCCTCCGACGGACGATATGTGAAAATGTTTCTGTTTCACCACACATTTTCATGACATTGTCGTTTGTAATGTGCTTTAAGTACGAGATACGAGCAATTAGTTCGTTCTTCTACACTAGAAAAAATGAACAAATCTTTTAAACTTTTTTGTGTGCTACTGAAAAAAAAAAACTAAATTCTGAGAAATATGCAATTTGAATTAAATGAGGACCAGGATAGTTGTTAATATACAAAGGCACCGTAACAAGATAAGCGCGTTCAACGCGTATAATATCAATTATCAAAACCAAACATGATTTAGCACAATAGATAAACAAAAAGAATTTCACTGAAGTTAAACCTTTCAAGAGAAAATGAGCCATTAATAAGCTTCAACATTGCCGAATTATTTACATATTTTGAACACAGGATTGAAGGTGAAAGCGACATTTTTAATACACAAGAAACAACGCGGACCATACAGTTTTGGATTCCAGGATTTAAAATATGACAGCAACTAGGTACTTTTTCGCGAACTGACATTTAGTGCTTCAGGAAAGCTTCGAATCAGTTTGGTCAACAAAAAATCCTCACATTTGGATGTGTTTTTTGAAAATCTATGCCTAGTCAAAATCATCAGTAAACGCCTGGTTGACAACACTCGTTTTTTGAAAAATTGTTACACCATCAATTCAATGTTGGTCAATCACATCGTCATAGTTAGTAACTAATTTAACCTCACAATTTTCGTATCTAAAAATAATTTGTAATTTTGGTTTAAGAAGTAGCGTTTCACAGAAAACAAGCAATTTACTCTTTCAAGTAGAGGGAGTGATACTCCACAAGCTATACGTGGGTGATAAAAGCTCATATTTATTAAACACATCATAAAAGTTCATTACTATTTTCTCACAACCTCTTCTGATTTTTGTTACCATGGTCTTGCCTGTTACCATGGTCTTGCCTGTTACCATGGTCTTGCCTGTTCATTTTATTGGGCCTGAAATTAGACTCTGTATCTCTGCCATTACCGTGAGGTCTTTGATCACCGCCTCTTCTGTTCCCATGAGCACTCTTTCCTGTATACCCTCCGCCTCTTGAAGTAGACGGTGCCGCTTCCAAAACATACACAGTTATCTGTACGTCCGTATCATGGAACGTCTCCTCTATTATATCACGTACATACTCCCACTCCAACAAGTCAAGTCCGCATCCAATCTGAGGCATGCTGATCGCTTTCACTGCTTTTCCCACCGCATGGTCTCGCATTTTCTGCAACGACGAGCGAAAGTCTTGATAGAGCGGCTTGTCGTTGAACTTTTCTTTGGTGACCAGGTTGTAAATAAACCTCCTGCCTTTTCGGTCTTCGAAAGGAGCGACGCCGCCTAAACAATAACTTATACGTTCGACACAGAGGATGAAACTCTACTTCGCAAACAAGCAGAAAATGGCAAAAGGGATCTTCAATTCACAAGAAAATACAAGATAAGGTTAATGACCATTGAATATTAAAAATCTGCCTTTACGAGATTGGAGCCCCAGACCTCTAGTTTTACTTTTGTCCTCACAACTGCGCAATTTCGCCTTGTTTTACTTATAACTGCCCACCACTAATGCGGACACAACACATACTGAAATGCTCAAGTTGAAAAAAAAATTGTATAATTACACAAGCGTTTGCTTGGGTAAACTAAGCCAAGATACGTTGGAAAAGTTTTATCAACTTGAGGAGATCAAACGATTCAATTTAAGAAAATCAAGATTTTACATAATCTGAAGGCTCTCTGATTTTCTGTAATCTTGTATGATTGAATCTTTCTTGATAAAATCGATCCAATTTGAAGAAACTGTATGAATAGCTTATTTTTTTTTACTCCACATGGAAAAACAAATCACATTTTTTTGCGCCATTTGCACTTTGTTGAAGAAAACGATGAGCAGGACTTCTAAAAATAAAATACCATGTCTTCGAATCACATTTGGACCTGAAAATTCGTTGTTTATACATCCAAAACTCGTTTTCTTTTGCCGATCAAGTTTCCTAATTCCATTAATCGCAATTTAAGAAACTGATAAGACACTATAGGACTGATTTTCGAAAAATTGGAGTTAATAAACTGGAGGTTCGTCCAATTTTTGAGCTTTCCTTTAAAACATGAGTTTCCGAGAACATAAATAAGCCTCCTTTTATAAATTGAATTTAACCTTAAATTGACTTAAAAGAAACAAAATGATAACCGAAAACAAGGATAGCCGGTTACTGTGCAAGTAGCACAGAATGTTCCGACCAGTCTTTAAAAAAATACAACAAAATTATATATATTTTTTCAAATTCGTGTGGTTTTTTTTCGGCGTGGTGTGATAAAAGAATCTGAGCGAAAAAGAAGAGCTTAGGCATTTTGGTCAGTCATTGTAAAATATGCAAATTGGAAAATAAATTTTGAAGACAAATAACGATTAGAAAAATTTAACTTTTAAAAAAAAATTTTTCAAAAAAATTTTTCCAAATTTTTGTAGTTTTTGATTTCTAAGATAAAGCTAAAAGCTCCTAAAATTAACTTCAATTGAGAAAAAATAAATTTTCAGGGCTTATGCTAATGTTTATAAGCTAATGTAAGCCTGCTCACTCGCTCGAAATTAGACGAAAAACCAAAAAAATTCAAACCGATTTTTTTCGTTATGGGAAAACTTTTTGAAATTTTTTAATGCCGTTCAAATCACGACTGAAAGGGTTTTAATATGATATATCACCCAACCCAGTCCGATCATTATTTGTGGTAGCTGATTTTGCATGGAAAACAAAGAGAAAAAAACTAAAACACACCCGAATAGAAAGTTCCTCCACATTTTCAATGTTCAGAACAAAAAAAAACTAATTTAAGATGTTAACAACCTTTAAGACTTTCTCCGAAAAAAAACACGTCCTTAATAGGTGTCTTAATTTCCTTCATTAAGACTCAATAAGAACTTATGCTTGTTAGTCCCGAATAACACATGCGTAGGTTTCTATATGTTTCAATAAATTGAGGAGTTGATAATTACCTTTGTAGACATACATATTAAAGCACACATCTTGCATTGGTGGGAACCGCTTTCCGAATTGAGTAGCAATTCCAGCAGACATGGAGAAATCTTCAGAAACACAGTGTGCCAGACTGTCAATAGATTGGAATAAATCACCGGGAACTTCTTTCACTTTCGACCTCCTTTCTGGATAATCTTTCGAGATGAAAAACTTATATGCTTGCTCAAACTCCTTTCTCGTCGCAAACTAGAAATCAAATAATTAAAGCTTTAAATAGTTTCTCGGTTTCAGCAATAGTAGCATTGATTTGATAACACTTACATGCTTTTCCAATTTTTCTTGTTTTTCCTTTTCTCTTGGGTCTACAGGTTGTGGCTCCAGGTCATATTTGATCTCTTTATACTTAAATAGCATAAACCGACAGTTGGAAAATTGTCAATGTGCTCAAAAACTCAAAAAAAAACTTATTATTGTTTTTTCAATTTTTTAGCTCCAAAGAAAAACTATATCATCAAAATTTTTTCAATTTCACACATTTTTTTTTATTGTTGAGACTTTTCTGATAGCCCTTTAGTTCACATTTTTTTTACGATTGACACTTTGTGATGAAGTTAGCCCAATTCGACAAACAGCAAAAAATAAGTTTGCCTTTACACAACCCCAAAAAGTGTCTTCACTTTGCACATGGACACTAGCAAAAGCTATGAGATAACTGAAAAAATATTACGAAATCTCTAATGCGCCTTCCCATTGCTTCTTAGAAAAAGTAATATCACTTCATGAAAAAGGGGTAATTTACAATTTTAACAAAGCTTCGCAACCCTTGCTTAGCACCACAAGAAAACATGACAAACTACCCAAAGGAAAAACAAGCTTAAAAATGGATCTTTTTTGAAAAAAGCTGAAAAAATTGATCGACCAAAACTTTCATATTGTTGTCTTAATTTTGCCTCGAACCAAAAATCTTTTTAAAAACATGCCAAGTAGGACAATATAAAGTTAAATTATCATCGAAACAAAACGGTAACAAAGCCGACAATTCTTGCACCACTTGCGATACAACAAGTGTAGGATAAAAACAGCAGGACACTCAATAACTATCAAAGAGGATCTGAAGGTCGTTACCGTTGAAGAAAGAACTAGAAAACCAAACGAACAAAATAAAAATCAAAAGCTTTTCATATTTAAATTTTTATGAGTTCCAAGTGGGATTGAAATTGAACAATTAAGATTGGGGGCAAAGTCTTACGATTTCATGAATAAAATTAGAAAATTTTAGGAAGCAGTATATTCGGTAAATAGGCCGACAGAAATAAAGCCGACAGCTATTCAGCAGAATATCAATCAAAATTGTTCGGCAAAATTGAAAAACGTACTGCCAAATAAAATACACGAAAGCCGTTTTTGTACCGAATGCAAGGTGGTATACACTTTAAAAACTAAACCAAGAGCTTAAGCGACAACCATATAGCCGAAAAACTATCAGCAAAACAGTAATACCGATATTTTATAATAATACTTACAATTAGATCTATCAAAACAAAGGAAATGAATTTTAAAAAGCAGCGGAAAAAAACTTTAAAGCGTTAAAAACCAAAACAACCTGAGCAGAAACACTTAATGCCAAAAAACTTCAAAATATTTCTAACAAACAAAAATTGTCAAGTCCCCTTCCCCTTCAAGTCGATATAAAATAAGCCAAAACCGATCAAGTCAATAAAAGACAAAAACGACGAAATGGATTTGGTAAAACTACAACCAAATTAATAATCAAAATTTGCTTCGACCGGATTCTGAAAACGCTATAACACTAAAAACAACAGCAAACAATTTTTTGCAGCAAAAATAAATGATTCGTAAATGTGGAAACTAAGCCGACAAAACATAAGTAGACAAATATTATGCCGACAATTTTATTTGAAATCGAATATTTTCCGTGTGAAAAGAGCAGGTCCTGGACAATTTCGAACTCAGCATCTTTGCCGACCCAGGCGTATTCGTTACGTCCAGGTTAAAAGGGTAGAAGACAAAGGCTAAAAGTACATGAGACACAAATTCGAATTTATAAAGAACCCAGGTACCCTAGGTGAGTCCTATCAACCAAGTTATTTACGGAAAAAGTCTAGTACCCGATGTCAATACACTTGCTTATCGCAAGGGTAAAAAAACTTAAACAAAAACAAGTTTTCAAGTCCCTCTCAAATTATTTATATAGATAAAAACATATTTTTCTCAGCAAACCTCTCAAAATGAGGCCGCTAAGCCGATATAAAAAACAAAGGCAAAGCGGAGCTTTGCATCACTTGCGATACAGCTCAAGCACAGAATTGCAAGCTAGTAAATAGAAAAGAGAACTTTTCAGAAAAACAGTCAAGCAACATAACAGCATAAATTTTTTTAAATTTTTTACGACCAGCCACTAAGCCTACAACGCGTTCATTGAGTCAAAATCAGCCGCTTTAATCAACTCATTAAGCCAAAAACAAAAAATGTCATTAGAAATGCAATTAAATTTTTAAATTTTGCAAAACAACCTGATTTTTTCATTCAATCATTTTCTGACCTTGAAGCGACACATACCAAGGTAACTAAGCCGATAAAACATAAACCAAAAGCATTAAGACTGAATAAAGCTATCAATCAGAGAAGCAAAACGAAAAAGAACAGATTTTAAGAACAGACATTAAGACTGAATAAAGCAATCAATCAAAGAAGCAAAACGAAAAAGAACAGATTTTAAGTCAGGGCTATTCATTTTACAAATTACAGGAATACATCAAAAACACTTGCATCTACGACAAAAAATGCTGACTGCTCCAAAAATTCTACGATGTCGCAACTAAGCCAAAAAAAAACATAAGCAGACGAGCAAATGCCCGACAATTAAATTATTCCCGATTATTTTTAAAATAATTTCATACAAGCTGAAAAAACAAGGTCCGGCCGGGACTCAATCCCTCAATTTTAGGGAACAGAGACAACTGCGATACCGTACGACCAAGGGGAAAGCAGTCACGAAGTTGCCAAGGTTCTCTAATAAACTAACTTCAATTAAAACAAACTTCAGATGAAAGAATAATTGTTTACGGGGGAAAAAGTCTACTTCCCGATTACGAAACTTGTTTTAGCAAAAGTAATAAGCCGAAACCTTTCAAGCTGAATAAAGAAAAAGAGTTAGTAAATTTATGAGCAACATAAGAGAAAAAACTTCATACAATCCGCCTGTTAATTGATAAAAGAATGGACTAGCAAATGACTGAAAATTCAGTCAACCTGTGACAAAAGTTATTTATTTCCCAGTAAAGAAAAAAACAGGATCCACATAAACTATTTTTTTTGCTGAATTCTGGAAACAAAATCCCTTTTGAAACTTTTCTAGCACAATTTTCGCTTTTGCTACCCGCGAGCGTGATTTGAGTTCGATAAGAAAAATGACTATAAGGAGCGATAGAAGAAAAATCAAACGCCAAGCCACCAAAATAAAAATTAAAGCCTGAATAAGTTTCAACAATAATGCAGTTTCGTTTTAAAATTTTGTTCTTTATCTGACAAAGCAAACGGCCCAAATACATAAAACTCGCTTCTTTGAAATTCTTGCAAAATACTATAACCACAGACTAAATATATCCAAGAGACTGTTATGGAAACTTTTATCTATTATACACAAAAAACTACACAGCATCAGAAGTTTGGTGATATTCCATGCAAGTGAACAAGATTGTACTTGGTATTTTTTTAGAAAAAACCAGGACCTTAGGTTCAGCTCAAGGAAGATAGATAAGAGCAAATTGTGATTTCAATTATCGAATTCCGCAGCACAAATTACATCACCATACAGCTTTTTCATATTCAGGAAACCTTCTCCAAGACAAAACTCTGCAGCAATAGATATGTTGTAAAGTAACAACGAGATAGCCTGTTAAGCTATGTGATAGAAACTGAGACTAACTCCAATCAGTCAAAAAAAATGTTTGAAAAACTACCAAAATTTTCATATGTTTGCTCTGAATTCAAATTAGGCGAAATGCCAAAAAAAAAACAATAACAAGTCTTGATTTTGCATTTAATCAAACTTTCCGAAAGGTTAACTACGCAGAGAAAACTTGAACACACACTAAGCTGAAAAAAATTGCTATTAAGTAATTTTGGCGATATGTTACAATAGGTGTTAATTTTGAGTATAGTGCATGTATTAAATTTCAGAACTATAATGCATAATATAGTCATTTCATTTTCAATTAATTGTACTAGTACTAATATAGTTTTTGTAAATACATTGCTCTGCTAAAGGAAATGCTATTAAAAAAATCAAATTTGATTTCTTTTGAAATAAATTATAAATAATGTGCGAAGTATAACAAAAAGCGATCCAGCTATTGAAATTGAACCTACCACATATTGTAATATATCACACTAATTTTGAAACCCATCTCCCATTAAATCATGTGTATAAACACCTTTTCTCTGCTATCAAACGAAGCAATATGGGGCGACTAAATCGACACTTCAGCCAAAAACGTTCCAGCTGATTAAATCTAAAAGCGAATCAAATTTGAAAAACTGGTAATTTACAAAACCGGAGATCTCAAGGGAGATGAGTCCTATGCAAACAATTTTTTAACGGGAGAAGCCTAGTAGGTGTTATAATATGATTTGCTGTTCGCAACTAAAATTACCAGAAACTAACAAGGCTAGCCTAAAAGTAGCACAGATTGTTCCGATCATAGTCTTGAAAAAATAACAAAAAAAAATATTTCCAAATTAGTTTCGTCTTATCTGCGTGGTGTGATAAACCGATCTGAACGAAAAAAGAAAACTTAGGCATATTCGACAATTATAGTAAATAATGCCAATTGGAAAACATTTTTTGCAGAAAAATGGCTAAAAAAGGGGAAAAAAATCGTTAAAAATCTTTTTTGGAGAAACATTTTGCTTTTTGAAATTTTTCATTCCCAAATTGGCGCCTAAATCAAACAAAATTTTTCAGCCTTCAAAAAGCATAAGTAGGCTTTTGTAAGCCTGAACCTTATTAGCTTGGAATTGGACCAAAAGTAAAACATTTCAAACTGGTTTTTCTCGACATTGAGAATTTTTTTTCGAATTCTTAAAATGTTGTTCGAATTACGACTAAAAAGGCTTAAATATGATAAATCACTCGACCCATTCCGATAATTATTGGTGCCTGATTTTGCGTGGAAATCAAAAAGAAACAAAAAACAAAATCACAACACAATACATGAACAAAAGACTTTTCCTAAAAAAACGGGAAAAAATCATCAGCACCTATATAAGAGTATGAACTACGTTTAACGACTCGTGATCAACCCTTATAACACAATGAGCTAAGAATAAGTCTGGGATTTCAAATCAATTCAGCGATAAAAAAATATATGACTACGATTACCAGCAAGTGAAAAGACAAATCAAAAACTGAAACACAGAGGCGAAGCCGAGCTTCGCACCACTTGCGATACCATACAAAACAGCCACTAAATCAGAAAAAAATTAAAAAAATCAGAAATGTCGAAACCCATCAAAACGAATAAAAACAAAAGATTCAATAAGTCACACGGAGACAAAAACAAATAAAAAAGAATAAGAAAAGTTACCAAGCTGTGAACAAGGCGAAATTACCTGAGAGGTCGAAAAAATTCAAAAAAGTCGAAATCCTTAGGTCGAAAAAATTCAAAAAACTCAAAAACTAATATAAGTTTTAATCCCCCATTCCCCTCAAAACACATTAAAACTTTTTTAAATATGAGGCCAATAAGCCAATATAAAATAGGCCAAAATTTATCAACCCGAGAAAAAAGAAAAAACAAAAATGAAAGTAAAAAACTTAAAAACTGATAAAAATTTGCCACACACGTACACATTTTTTTTTGGTTATTAAAGGATGCCATATGAAGCAAATAAGCCGAAATACTATAGGCCGAATTTTCTTTAACCGAGAAAAAAAAGAAGCTAAAAAATGGAAATTAAAAAAAAAACAAGTTGGTAAAATTACAACCCTAAAAAGCAAACTTCGAATAGGACGGATATTCAAAATGCTACCATGCTCAAACTTTGTCTGTTGCAGTTTCCAGCAGAGAGACTAGCGGCTGATGTAGTTCAGAGTGCAACCTGCAAAAACTGGAGATCTTGAAATTGGAGATCTTCCTGTGGACAAAATTGTTTACGGAAAAAAAGAACCCGATTGCAATACCCTTATCGCAAGGGTAAAAAACTTCAAAAAATCGTTATATTTTCACCAAAAAAATATTAACATTTCATGAAGGACAAAAACTCCTGAAACAAAATTTTCTGCACCATCACAGCTTTCAAAATGCTAACATGGAGTCGAATCTGCGCTTCGCAGACACTAGCCAGAACACGACAAAAACCACCTCTATAAAGTGCAAAACGAAAAAATAAATAAAATAAGCCTCGAATTAGCCCAAATTCAGCCACGTCTCGGATTTGAACCTACGACCTAGAGATTGAGAGTCTCGCGCTCTAACCACGGACGCTTAGTTAATGCCAACCACTAGCCACATTTGAAGCAGAGACGAGATGCTGTGCAACTTCCAATGCTAATGTGAAATTTCCATATAAGTGAACCTTCATTGAACCCATTTATTTGCGAGTTAGGTGAGAAAAAAAGAAGGTTCGTACAAACACACTAAACCTCGCAAGCTTGCTAGTCTGAAAAGAAACCGAACATTTCTGCGGCAACTAAGCCGACAAAAAAGCAGACAAACAGAAGTCCGACCAAGATTTTTCAATAAGCGGACAATTTTCCGCTTACAAAAAGAACAGGTCAGGCCAGATTCGGACTATTGACCTTGTCTTTATAGACAAGTCTTTTGTCTTTACTTGCGTTAGCTCTTCGCCACATGCGCGAACTCCCGTCTGACTTTTGATTTTATTTGAACCAATTGACCGGTTTGATAATGCTTGCTAATCCAGGGTGACCACAGCGTCAGAGAAAGCGCACGCATTGATACTCGCGCTGAGGAAAATAAAAGAAAACCCAGGCACTAAAAAACGGGAAAAAATCATCAGCACCTATATAAGAGTATGAACTACGTTTAACGACTCGTGATCAACCCTTATAACACAATGAGCTAAGAATAAGTCTGGGATTTCAAATCAATTCAGCGATAAAAAATGTATGACTACGATTACCAGCAAGTGAAAAGACAAATCAAAAACTGAAACACAGGCGAAGCCGAGCTTCGCACCACTTGCGATACAATACAAAACAGCCACTAAATCAGAAAAAAAAATGATTAAAAAATCAGAAATGTCGAAACCCATCAAAACTAATGAAAACAAAAGATTCAATAAGTCACACAGAGACAAAAACAAATAAAAAAAGAATAAGAAAATTTACCAAGCTGTGAACAAGGCGAAATTACCTGAGAGGTCGAAAAAAGTCAAAAAAGTCGAAATCCTTAGGCCGAAAAAATTCAAAAAACTCAAAAACTAATATAAGTTTTTATCCCCCATTCCCCTCAAAACACATTAAAACTTTTTTAAATATGAGGCGAATAAGCCAATATTAAATAGGCCAAAAATTATCAACCCGAGAAAAAAGAAAAAACAAAAATGAAAGAAAAAAACTTAAAAACTGATAAAAATTTGCCACACACGTACACATTTTTTTTTGGTTTTTAAAGGATGCCATATGAAGCTAATAAGCCGAAATACTATAGGCCGAATTTTCTTTAACCGAGAAAAAAAAGAAGAAAGCTAAAAAATGGAAATTAAAAAAAACAAGTTGGTAAAATTACAACCCTAAAAAGCAAACTTCGAATAGGACGGATATTCAAAATGCTACCATGCCCAAACTTTGTCTGTTGCAGTTTCCAGCAGAGAGACTAGCGGCTGATGTAGTTCAGAGTGCAACCTGCAAAAACTGGAGATCTTGAAATTGGAGATCTTCCTGTGGACAAAATTGTTTACGGAAAAAAAGAACCCGATTGCAATACCCTTATCGCAAGGGTAAAAAACTTCAAAAAATCGTTATATTTTCACCAAAAAAATATTAACATTTCATGAAGGACAAAAACTCCTGAAACAAAATTTTCTGCACCATCACAGCTTTCAAAATGCTAACATGGAGTCGAATCTGCGCTTCGCAGACACTAGCCAGAACACGACAAAAACCACCTCTATAAAATGCAAAACGAAAAAATAAATAAAATAAGCCTCGAATTAGCCCAAATTCAGGCACGTCTCGGATTTAAATCTACGACCTAGAGATTGAGAGTCTCGCGCTCTAACCACGGACGCTTAGTTAATGCCAACCACTAGCCACATTTGAAGCAGAGACGAGATGCTGTGCAACTTCCAATGCTACAGTGAAATTTCCATATAAGTGAACCTTCATTGAACCCATTTATTTGCTAGTTAGGTGAGAAAAAAGGAGGTTCGTACAAATACACTGAACCTCGCAAGCTTGCTAGTCTGAAAAGAATCCGAACATTTCTGCGGCAACTAAGCCGACAAAAAAGCAGACAAACAGAAGTCCGACCAAGATTTTTCAATAAGCGGACAATTTTCCGCTTACAAAAAGAACAGGTAAGGCCAGATTCGGACTGATGACCTTGTCTTTATAGACAAGTCTTTTGTCTTTATTTGCGTTAGCTCTTCGCCACATGCGCGAACTCCCGTCTAACTTTTGATTTTATTTGAACCAATTGACCGGTTTGATAACGCTTGCTAATCCAGGGTGACCACAGCGTCAGAGAAAGCGCACGCATTGATACTCGCGCTGAGGAAAATAAAAGAAAACCCAGGCACTAAAAAAACGGGAAAAAATCATCAGCACCTATATAAGAGTATGAACTACGTTTAACGACTCGTGATCAACCCTTATAACACAATGAGCTAAGAATAAGTCTGGGATTTCAAATCAATTCAGCGATAAAAAATGTATGACTACGATTACCAGCAAGTGAAAAGACAAATCAAAAACCGAAACACAGAGGCGAAGCCGAGCTTCGCACCACTTGCGATACAATACAAAACAGCCACTAAATCAGAAAAAAAAATTGATTAAAAAATCAGAAATGTCGAAACCCATCAAAACTAATGAAAACAAAAGATTCAATAAGTCACACAGAGACAAAAACAAATAAAAAAAGAATAAGAAAATTTACCAAGCTGTGAACAAGGCGAAATTACCTGAGAGGTCGAAAAAAGTCAAAAAAGTCGAAATCCTTCGGTCGAAAAAATTCAAAAAACTCAAAAACTAATATAAGTTTTTATCCCCCATTCCCCTCAAAACACATTAAAACTTTTTTAAATATGAGGCCAATAAGCCAATACTAAATAGGCCAAAATTTATCAACCCGAGAAAAAAGAAAAAACAAAAATGAAAGTAAAAAACTTAAAAACTGATAAAAATTTGCCACACACGTACACATTTTTTTTGGTGATTAAAGGATGCCATATGAATCTAATAAGCCGAAATACTATAGGCCGAATTTTTTTTAACCGAGAAAAAAAAGAAGAAAGCTAAAAAATGGAAATTAAAAAAAAAAACAAGTTGGTAAAATTACAACCCTAAAAAGCAAACTTCGAATAGGACGGATATTCAAAATGCTACCATGCTCAAACTTTGTCTGTTGCAGTTTCCAGCAGAGAGACTAGCGGCTGATGTAGTTCAGAGTGCAACCTGCAAAAACTGGAGATCTTGAAATTGGAGATCTTCCTGTGGACAAAATTGTTTACGGAAAAAAGAACCCGATTGCAATACCCTTATCACAAGGGTAAAAAACTTCAAAAAATCGTTATATTTTCACCAAAAAAATATTAACATTTCATGAAGGACAAAAACTCCTGAAACAAAATTTTCTGCACCATCACAGCTTTCAAAATGCTAACATGGAGTCGAATCTGCGCTTCGCAGACACTAGCCAGAACACGACAAAAACCACCTCTATAAAGTGCAAAACGAAAAAATAAATAAAATAAGCCTCGAATTAGCCCAAATTCAGCCACGTCTCGGATTTGAACCTACGACCTAGAGATTGAGAGTCTCACGCTCTAACCACGGACGCTTAGTTAATGCCAACCACTAGCCACAAACAAAGCAGAGACGAGATGCTGTGCAACTTCCAATGCTACAGTGAAATTTCCATATAAGTGAACCTTCATTGAACCCATTTATTTGCGAGTTAGGTGAGAAAAAAAGAAGGTTCGTACAAATACACTAAACATCGCAAGCTTGCTAGTCTGAAAAGAAACCGAACATTTCTGCGGCAACTAAGCCGACAAAAAAGCAGACAAACAGAAGTCCGACCAAGATTTTTCAATAAGCGGACAATTTTCCGCTTACAAAAAGAACAGGTCAGGCCAGATTCGGACTATTGACCTTGTCTTTATAGACAAGTCTTTTGTCTTTATTTGCGTTAGCTCTTCGCCACATGCGCGAACTCCCGTCTGACTTTTGATTTTATTTGAACCAATTGACCGGTTTGATAACGCTTGCTAATCCAGGGTGACCACAGCGTCAGAGAAAGCGCACGCATTGATACTCGCGCTGAGGAAAATAAAAGAAAACCCAGGCACTGAATTTTTTTGAAAAAATAGCATTTTTTGGCTTAGCGACCCAACTTTTTTCATTGGCCCAATTTTTTTTAACCTAAATAATTTCTTCATCTCAGAGCTGCTCATGCACTGACATTCCTTTACTGGCTTATGATATGGCACTGACAGATCACGCTTCGTACTGAATTGGCTTTGTCAACACTGGCCGCACTGATACCGAGGCCACCCTGTAATCGCAAACGTAAAAAAAAAATTTTTTAATTTAAAATTTTATAATTATTATTTTTTTTCAATGCAACTGTTGTACATACTGCCTAACTTATTTATGTTCTAACGTTTCGTCTAGTTCGAATCAACACACCACGGAAAAAACTCACATTCTGAGGGAAAAAATGTTTCGTCTTTTTTCATTAATTTTCGGTGCAACTTGCACAGCAACCAACTTCTCTTGTTTTTTATTGCAGTCCCCTTGTTGAAGTTTTCAGAGGAATGAAATTGAGGATATCCTTAGGCTTTCAATAGGACGTACTTGTTCGGCAAGCATTGAACAAGTTTTTAGAAGCTTCTTTCATTCGCTAGCAATACGGATGATTACACAGTCAAAAGTATCAGTTGATGCGTTTTCATGAAACAGAATCATCGCATTTGAATGAAACAGAATCATCTCACTTGAATGAAACAGAATCATCTCTGCCTCATAAAAACACCTCAAGCTACAAACTAAAGACATTGAATCTCAGTTTTTTTTGAAACTTCGAGCGAAGTAGGCACACACTTTTCCTTAGTTCGTTGATTCCTATGTTTATATAAACCTGAATTTCTGAATTGCAAGTTTTGAATGTTTGGTTTTTTCTTTCCATCAATCACAACACCACTTGCTGTAGTAATAACTGCTTTTACAAGGTTGTGAATAAAATCTAACTGATTGAGGACCAAGATTATTTCACATGTTAAAAGAATATTGCAGAGGCAAGATTAGAAAAATCAGTAATTAAATTTTCACTGATGATGAAAAATTTCTGTAATTAGTAAATTATTTTTATTATATTTCCTGCCATTGACTGTCCTATGTAAATAAGATCGATCAAAAGCTTTTTGGCTGTTGAGAATTGTGATCTTTAATTGATGAGAACTCATGCAACTGTCCAAGTTAACCCTCAGAAGAATGACATTGAAGCGTCGTCAAATTTACGCGGAGCTTAAAAACAATCTCAAAAATTTTGGATTCTATTTTTAATTGCTCAGGCAGCTGCCTGTTGTATGCAATTTCTCAATTTTTTGTCTACCTACTTGCTTTTTGGCAGCTGCATTCTGATTATTTTTGGCAGGCTGAGACAATACTTCTTGATCGCTTCCTCTCAAGCTTGGAAATTCAGCTGGATAGTTTTCTGGATTTTTATTCGTAAACTGAACGGAGTCAGTTTGATTCTTTGTAAACGGCTCCTCTTTTTTGGCGATTTGTTTATTGCGCTGTTGTTGAATTTCCTTTTCGTTTGAAGACTGAATATCCATTAACTGCTGTAGAACATCTGAAATTGGCGTTAGATGATAAGTCCAATTCGATTAGCAGAACCTCAATTATATTATACATCAGATATTTTCAAACCTATACATAAATACTCGGCGCAACCATAACTTACCAATTTTTTCCATCGCCGATAGTGTTGATTCAACTTTCTCAAATAATGATCTCTCGTCGTTTCTCGTTCTCGATTCATAGAGGGGACGAAAAAAGTCAATCAGCGCTTTATCTACAAATTTTTCGAGAAACTGCTCTTCTACATCCTTCCCAAATGATTCGGTCACAGAACTCCTGATACAATCCAGTTGAACTAAACGAAGAGCCTTTGCTCAATCCGGCTGAAAAATATCGTCTGAAGTAAATGAACTACTTACCTGAAGAAAGCTTAACTGTCTCCATTCCCAGGAGACTCGGAAAATGGTAGGTAACAATAATAAAAGCGGCTTTTCCTTTAATTGTTGTCTTCCACGTGTACAAACCATCACCGTCCAGTTGAGATCTGTTCATGAAATGTTTAAAACCATCAACAACTTTAATTTCCCAGTTTGAAGCAGCGATGCTTCTGTAGTCACATTGATACCACTGTTGTAAAACACGCGATATTTTAGAAGTTTCATCAGTCATATTCGAAACCTTAAAAAACGATTTCCTTCAAAATTCTATCTCATAATGATTTCGTTAATAACAACTTGCTGAACCAAAGAAAGAACCTCCGACGATTCCTGGAAGACAGTCCACTGAAGGAGAAAAAAGTGGTTGTGTGGCACGACGTGGTGAACAACACCATTTGTGACATTCGACCAGAATGGACGAAAATGTAGATTCGAAATTTTAGCAGCTAACCTTCCGAATTAGCAGTTTTGAAGCATTAGCAGTGTTATTGGAACGATTGGCCAAACTGCGAAGGCTAGAATATTCTGGTGTTTCAAATTTTTAAATTTTCGAAGTATGACGTCATGTTTCTGAGAAACGTCAGAAACGGCCATTTTGGCAGAAAAACCGAAATGAAACACAACAACAACAGTTGCGGCGCCGATAACAACGGAAAAACTTAGAATCGGAATTTGAGACGAGCAGAAATAGCAGAGACCGTTCCGAGTTGCAACTATTGTGTCGCTACAATAGTTGCAAGGCCGTTGCGAACAACGGTGAAGGGTAGAAGACAGCCTTCCGGAAGGAAAATAGAGGTCTTATTTCCCCGGATTCAAGAATCCGGAGGGGTCTCGGGACTGAAACTCATAGCATTTTATATAAACTTTTTGCTTCCCTGTTATGTCCTGAATTGAATTTGATTAACATCTGAATTCATTTTCCTAGGATGAGAAGCTAGGAGTTAGGGGAAAGGGTTGATCCATCTTCGATGGAGACGATGATTTTTATCTACTGAACCAAACAATAATAATTCAAGAAGTAGTAGTAGCCCTGATTTTAGGAGTGATCTCGGAGTGTGGGGATACTGAGACCCAGCCATGAGCTCACTGATTTTGCATGTAATTAAGTTAATTTGAGCGTTCTGGTCGAAGCCGGAGAACAGTAACGTTTTTGTCGACCCGATGTTAGAAAGACCACCAAAAGAACTGGCTTTGGTAGACGGTGAAAAACATGTAAAGCTCTGTTTAGACGTTGGCCAGTTGTCTTAGGACCTAGCTTTGTTTTCCGTCGATATGTATCTTCCGGGCGAATGTTACATAGATGTTTTTATGGCGCTCCTGGGTGTTATTCTTTTTTAACATCATGACCGGCAGAACCGTTAACGAGCACTCCGCGCCGAGCGGATGCTCAAATTAATGCCCTTAATAGGCCTAAACCGCCGGAAGCGGAAGGGTAGTTCGGAACGCGGAAGCCTTCCGGATTACCGTGAAAAGCTTTTTAACTGTGCCAGTCGGTCATATTCGGAAGTTTGACCTTGAGAGAAGCATAAAACACTTGATTTTGGAGTGAAATTTAATTTTTCTAAATTTCGAATGGAACCTGTCATGCACGATTTTCTCGCGATAACTGGAGATCAGAAGAGAGAAGTCAGAACGTTCGAGTGAAAAACGCGGGAAAGTTGCAAGAGAAATCGGTAGGAAATTGCTATTCGCAATTTCCATCATAGTGAACAAGAGTAGAGCTGTCCCATCTGAAATAGAAGACAGAGTATTCCCGAGAGAACGATTATTTGAGCTGGACCAGAGTGAACCTTCGACGGAAAGGTGGACAACTTGAGTGTCCCAATGGTTCACGAGAAACTATATCCTAGAGTTAAGACTTGTCCTCGTTATTGAAACTGATAAACATTAAAACTCATTTAGTTACATTATTTAATTCTTGAGTTAATTACCGACTGAAGTACTTCCCCTTCTTGAGTGTGCTACAATGTGAGTACTAATTTAAATTTCTAGAGTGTGTTTTATGATTGTTATGTTGAGGTAAGGCGAGTTTTGGGTTGATCCATCTGAAATGGATCAAAGTTACACTGTCTAATAAAAAGTAACTTAACAGATTGTTCCAACCCGGTTTTTAACGGCGTTCATGTATTTTGGGTATCTAGAGACCTAAGTATGGGGACGTTTCTAATTCTAGAGTGGGGGGATATTTTAGTAGTAGCCTTTAAGCTGTAACGGGTCGTAGTCTCATGTCACAAACGAACCGAACTGGCTCCGACCGTTCTTGAGGTAGAAAAACACAAGAGATAGTGTCCCTGACCCTTGAGCCAGTGGTTATAGGGCCTATTTTTCTTAAGCCTCATGTGTGACTGCAGTAGACGAATGTTACATAGTGTTTTTATGGCGCTCCTGGGTGTTTACGACATCAAGACTACGGAGTCGAACCCACTTGAGACAGCTTCGGGCTGAATGCCCATTCTAGAGTACCGGCGGTACGGTTCGACAGGAACGTGCAAACCTTCCGGTTGTACCGTGATAGCTTTTTAAGAAAACTCAAGAAAACTTCCTGGTACGCTCTCCGAACGAGGTTTAGCTAACCGAGTAAAGGGGGGCAACTAGGGGAACAAAAACACGAGCAAAAAGACAAAAAAGCGAAACAAAAACCATAAAACGAAAAAAGACAGTGACTTTGACACCAGATTAGTTGGATCAAACCTTTATATTAATTAAATAGTATACCCATACTGTTTTACAAGTTCGATCGTTTCGATCAACCTAGCAATTTAACCCAGTAACCTCAATAAAGAGCCCGAGTGTGGGGCGTTGTCAAGGGTTTTTAGATAGCTTGGAACTTAGCTGGACAACAAGGAGACTTGACTGGAAGAGGTGACCAGCCGAGTGGGAAAGTGGTTCAGGAGCACTTGAGCTGAACCAATAGGAGACTTGACTGGAAGAGGTGACCAGCCGAGTGGGAAAGTGGTTCAGGAGCACTTGAGCTGAACCAATAGGAGACTGGACTGGAACAGGTGACCAGTCGAGTGGGAAAGCAGCCAAGAAGGATTTGGCAATTCTCGAGTTCTCAAGTTGGGCAGAACGGGTATCGTTAAAATCCACATTACATTATAGGAGATAAGTGTAAAATAGGATAAGCGACATCCCCCGGTTTTGAGGAACGGTTTTACTTGAGCAGGCCTGGAGACAGGTCTACGGTTTTCTCTTGAGAGGTTTAGCACCCGGCGCTTAAGGTAATTTTAGGCTTAAGAAGGGGGGCTAAAAAGGGGGGAGGTTAGAAGGGGGGCTGGTTAAGTTAGAGGTTGGCGGTTGTAAATTGTAAAAAGGGGGAAATTAGAGTAATCAACTAGTCGACATCGTTGACTTAGTTACATTAGACATTAACACGCGTTGGTAATATTAGGTGGATATCGAAATTTGAACCCGAGTTAAGGAAGGTACCCTGGTCGGATTGGTAGGGGGGAAGGGACATAGACAGTTTTTGTAATATCCCATAAGATCGCTAGCAGGGGGGAAGGAAACGCGTGACAATTAGGTACCAGACATTTTTTTTAGATAGGAGGTAGACATTTGTCACCTTTAAATTTTAGGTGGGCTCATCTTTCTGTTTTTATTATTTTTTCTTGCTTAGATTTTTGTTGCATTTTGGTGAGGATTTGTGTTAAAATTTTGTACGAACAGGTGATCACAAGATACCTGCGCACAGGTTTTGGTCTCAAGTTACTTGGAACATTAAAATAGAGGTAGCCAAAAAGAGAAATAAGAAAAATGGGGGTCAGCATTTGGCTTTTAAGAGAGGATTTTGGGAAAATTTTACTAGAGCTTGAGTGGTGGTACAAGGTACGGCGAATCAACAAGTCCCCATAACGAAGAGGAAAGAAGTCCCACCACCCAGACACTTGTCAACAGTCTTGGGACAGTGCCGAAGAAGTCTTAGGACAGAACAGTCTGGGGACAGTCTTGGGACAGTACAGTCTTGGGACAGTGGTCTTGGGACAGGGTCTTGGGACAGGGTCTTGGGACAAGGGTCTTGGGACAGGGTCTTGGGACAAGGTCTTGGGACAAGGTCTTGGGACAAGGGTCTTGGGACAGGGTCTTGGGACAGGGTCTTGGGACAAGGTCTTGGGACGGGGTCTTGGGACAAGGTCTTGGGACGGGGTCTTGGGACAAGGTCTTGGGACAAGGGTCTTGGGACAGGGTCTTGGGACAAGGTCTTGGGACAGGGTCTTGGGACAAGGTCTTGGGACAGGGTCTTGGGACAAGGTCTTGGGACAGGGTCTTGGGACAAGGGTCTTGGGACAGGGTCTTGGGACAGGGTCTTGGGACAGGGTCTTGGGACAAGAGTCTTGGGACAAGGGTCTTGGGACAGTAGTTTTGGGACACTAGTCTTGGGACACTAGTCTTGGGACACTAGTCTTGGGACAGTAGTCTTGGGACACTAGCCTTGGGACAGTAGTCTTGGACAAGAGTCTTGGGGCACCGCCGGAAAGTACTGGGACGGTACCGAACAGTCTTGGGACAGGAGAAAGAAGCCTGGGATGGTACAAAGAAGAGTAGGGACGGCAATTGGAAGTCTTGGGACAGTATAAAAATTGAAGTAAAATTACAAGAAGTGTTTAAAGACAGAATTAAGATAGAACAAGACTAATTGGAACCAGGTACGGTTGGGACCACAAATAAGGAAAGTTTCTCGAAAAGTTAATAAAGAGAACTGAAACAAGGTTTTCACCACGTTGTATATATATATTTTTTTTTTTTAAGAAATTTTTTTTTCTCGAAAGATTTTATTCTTAGAATAGGATTGTGTATATAGTAAAATTGTAAATAAGAGCAATTGTAAATAGAAATAATGAGGCGGAGCAGGGTACCGGTAGCTGAAAAAAGACCTACCGAAGCAAAGTATAATTCGTCGCTACGCAAAACAACATCAATGGGCCCAAAGATAACAAAGAAGAACTTTTCAGTTAACATGGTCAGCACAAGGAGTACAACGGAGAGAGCAAGAGAGGGCATGGAAGGGGAACGAGTAGAACCCACCATCGAGATTGATCTAGAGACACCTGATCAAAGTGTTGATGAAACAAGGAAAATAGCGACGGAGTCAACTCCAATGCCCAATGCAGAAGAACCAAACTCGAAACCCATAGAATTCTCACCAATAGACAACGTGGAAGATGCAATAGGCAACACCGAAGAAACGGTGAAAGAAGACTCTCAAGTAAAAACGACATCTTTTACAGAAAGGTTGGCGATGATGGTCGGAATAAAAACGAAAGAGAACATGACTGAAGAACCAAAAGCTGAAAGAGCACGAACATTTGGAACAGTGAGCACGAAGACGACAGAAGCCAATCCTAGAGAGGAGCAAACTAGAGCAGAAGCGACGGCCGAAGAAAGACCGACGGCTGACCATGAAGAGGCTACTCTTGAGCTAGGTGACTTGATGGCGAAACTGAATCAGATCGACAAAAAGCTGAAGCACAGCGAAGAGGACAGAGAAGTGATAAGAAAAGAATTAAGATACAACAAAAACGAGTATCTGGATAGTTATTTTAACCTGGCCAAGGCAACAGAAGAGAGACTCAAGGAGATGTCAGATAATGTAGAAACCACCAATGAAGAACGAGATAAGAACATCAAAAAAGATTTGCAACAGTTAAAAAACCGATATGATGATGTCAACAGCCAATTAGGTAGCCTGGAAAAGAGAATGGACACAATGAGCAAAAATCAGGCCGAGAGTTCGTGTGCAATACAGGCGAAATTGGATGCAATCTTGAGTAATTCTACCTCACAAGAAAGACCGGCAGCGGATCGCACGCAAGGCACCAGAGTTGACTTTGTGGAACCACAAAGGAACAAACGGCAATCGACACCGTTGCCCTTAACCCGGGATACGGTGAGCATAGCACCAACAGCTGCTAAAACAATCATGAAGAATGGAATGTCAAGTACAACGACTGGTCCGGGGGACTCAACAGCTAACAGCAACGCAGGTCCGGATGCTATGACATGGGCAAACACTTGGGAGATGATGAACAGGACTCTAGAGGCCTTCGCCACGAGGAACACTAACTCGAGCGATAGGAGAGATGGGAAATCAAGAAAAACATTCAAGAAGCCAAAAGAATTCAAAGACGACTCAGATGGATGCATTGACACGTGGGTGGAAGTGATGAGATTACATCTAGAGCAAGACAACTTGAACGATGAAAGACAAGCATGCACAGCCATACTCAGCAATTTAGAAGGCACAGCATTAAAATGCGTGGTTGCGAAGAAAGAAGAAGAACGCGATACCGCGGACAAGATCTTCGAGATATTGCTGAATCGATTCGGGTCAGGCATGAAGGGTCACCAAGCGATGATGCGATTTGAAAAGAGAAGGCAGAGGGACGACGAGTCAATAGATCGGTTCCTAGATGATCTCGAGAGCTTGAGAAGAAGGAGTGACCCAGAGGAGTCGACAAACAGAAGAAACTTTAGCATTGCCTCGAAGTTCATTGATGGGGTAAAAAGTGACGACTTAAGGACAATGTTAGCAACATACTACACATTGTCGAAAGACAGCGCACCAACCCCAGAAGAAATGAGACAGAAATCAAGGGAATACATGCTGATGAAACCCAAGAAATACTCGTATTCAGAAAACAGGAACACGCAAGGGGGAAGTCAACCGCAGAGGTCGTCATGGTACAAACCTAGAGATGACATGGACAAGCGCAGATCATGCGCGAACTGCGGGTCGGCGGATCACCACGTGGCTGACTGCACAACATACAAACAAGGCATGAAGAGTCTAGGATATGCACCAGATGAGGAGGACATGAGCCAGATGGAGGAACACGAGTACTATAGTGGCTTAATCATCAAGATAGGCGCAAGATGCTTCTTCTGTAACCAGGAGGGGCACTTCCGAATGGATTGTACCTTGTTCTGGGAAGCGGTCAAGGACCAGAGTCACCCTAAACATAAGTTGGCATTAGCGGCGGTGCAGAATCAGCGGAACAGGCAAAACGAATTTGAATCGAGGAACTTAGGAGCACCAAGCACGGAATTGCCGACGAAGACAGTGAAAGCTGTATCACATGTTAATGATGCCATAGAATCCGCGGCAGGGAACTCTCTAGAGATAAATTATGAGAAAGCGGCCACGGAAGCAATTGCCAAAGTGAAACAGGATCTGGCTGCGAAAGAAATAGAGCAACGACTAAAGCTGGAGATAGAAAGACAGAATTTTAACGAAGCATTAACCGGATCGAAACAAATACCAGAGGCTGTACCGGGCTCAACAAAGACCGGGAATTGCAATACTGTGAAAATGGTGACAGGTAAGCCTTTTGGCATATCGAAAATCGGGGCAAGGATAATGTCGATAATCACAGTGGGCGGCCACGAGGTAACCAGAAACTTGAGCGAGCCGAGCGACCAGACAATAATGCACATTGACGTGTATGCAGACTATTTGAGTGGTATAAGCCCACAAACGACTTCTAGAGCACTGAGAGCACTACTCATGAGAGGGGGCAGCAAGTCGGTACGTGTTGATAGCAGATATACTGAAGCTTACGGTCCACACGAGGTGATGCTAAACATAGATGGGATTAACATCTATACCAAGACGATGATAACATGTGACGAAGACCTGATTGGACAAATCTACGTAGGGAAAGAAGAATTGAAAGTGAGATCGATTGGACACTGCGCCATGCTTGAGGAAGATGCAATGCACATCGGGACGGAGGCAGATGTGACAGGGCACGTGCTGGATATAAGTGGCAAAAAGACTCAGTTGCGTGGGTTGCTTGACACGGGAGCAGTCTTGAGCGTTATACCAATCGAAACTTGGGAGAAGATGGGCTTTGACAAAGGTGACTTGATAGACTCGAGAATACGGCTGTCAGCTGCAAACAAAGGGGCCCTACGGGTGCTGGGCAGGACGCCGATAATAGCCCTCAATTTGGGGGAACGTAACCTGTGGATGAGCTTTATCGTGGTAGAAAACCTAGATGAATCTGACCAATTCATTTTGGGCAGAGACTTTATCAGGAATTTCGACGTAACGATTGATTTAAATAACGCAATGTTCAGGATACGGAACCCGGATAGGAGGTACGCAATCAAACCGGTAAATTTAATAATGGCAAATGAAAACAAAGCACCGGTATTCTTGAGTAGGAGGGTGAGGCTAAAAGCTAATGAAGCGGCAATCGTAAGTTTGAGGATGAAAAATTACAATGAACTAAGTGACAACAAGCAAGTGTGCATAGTTCCGAATCCTAACAGTCAAAGTGCTGCTGTTTTAGGAAGATCATTTTCGATAACGAAGAGCGGCCTCTGCGTCAGTGTCTTGTTGAATACCCTTGATATACCGATCACGATACAAAGAAGGAGGAAACTGGGATATGCTTTACCGGTTAAATTTCGATATGAAACAATTGAGAATTCAAAACAAAATGAAGTTGTTGATTGCCCCAATCACAGGGACAAAATTTGTATCTTGAGACGATTGCAGAAAATAAAAGATTCTTCAGGTCTTATTAAATCACTTAAGTCAGAAACGGATGATGGTCTTTCGAGCTGTTCGAACTTTCCAGAGCGACCCACACTAGATGAAATGCAAAATGAAAAACCGGTCCTGCCGGAGATTGAACATTTGAGGGGCAAACTGAAAGATGAACAGCTCGAAGCCATCAAGGAGGTACTAGAGCGGAACGAGGAAGTTTTTTCGAGGCATAAGGCGGATATCGGGTGTTGTAATTTCGTTGAGCATGAAATAGAACTTGAGGAAAACGCGGTACCACACAGGGAGGGGGCGAGGCGCATGACCCCACACAAATCGGACGCGTGTAGAAAAGAGATCGAGACCCAGTTGATGAGCTTCCTGGGTTTCGCTAACTATTATAGAGAGTTCATCAAAGGCTATGCAGACAAGGTATACCCGATGCAACAATTAATGAGACACAAGGGCAAGAAGTTCACGTGGAACAACGCAGCAGAAGAGTCATTCCAGAGGATAAAGAAAGAGCTATGTGAGGCACCAGTACTGGGTATGCCGACTGAGAAAGGGATGTACGTGCTAGACACGGATGCGTCGGTAGTCGCGATTTCTGGGATTCTCCACCAAGAACAAGAATGGAATGGGAAGACAGTCTTGAGACCAATAGCGTACGGGAGCAAAGTCCTGAGTGACACGGAAATGAAGTACGGAGCACCGAAAGCTGAGATGTTCGCGGTGGTTACCTTTGTCGAGAAATACAGGGCGTACCTGGGCAGTGAGCCATTCAAGTTGCGAGTCGACAACAGAGCACTGAGCTGGCTGAAAACGTACTCAATGGACCAAAGTTACATTGGGAGGTGGATAGTTCGCCTGGACGGATACAACATGATAATTGAGCATAGAACGCGAGATAAACATCAGAATGCCGACAGCTTGAGTAAGAAGACGGAGTTCTATGAGAGACAAGAGCAAAGAGAAGCAGACAGACCTGAAATCAAAGATGGCTTCTCATTCATGAACAAGGAAACGTACGACAGTCTTCCACTCACGAGATGGCTGGACAAGTCAGGCAAACCGATAGAAGATCATCCTGAATTGCCTAAAGAGCCTCCAGAGAAGACCATCTTGAGGAAGAGCAAGAGGATTCCGATTGAGATTATACTCAAGTCGAAGATCGTGAAGGAGACGCTCAAGGCAAAAGGCTATGATCTTAGCCAGGTGGAAGCAGGAACTGCACAGATAGATGATGACTTAATGAGGTTGCTCGAGAAACTATCAGATGATAAGCCCGTGATCCAGGAGAAGGGTCAAGAGAAACCGGAATTCACTATACTTCGGAGAAAAGAGACAGTGAACGATACTGACTCATCAAGAGGAAGCGTCACTGACAGCAAAGATGTCGTGCGGTCACTAGTTGACAAAATCCCCGAAGACATTCTGGAGCAGACCAAGGTTAGGAAAAAGAAAGTGACGTTCAAGGAAGATACTGAACACCTGGGACTAGGTCAAGAGTCCGGGGAGTGTTCCAGGTTCACGGAAGAAGGAACCGGAGAAGGAAAATTGTCCGGGGAGCGTGAAGGATGGGATGAAGACTCGGATGAGAGCAGCGAAAACCAAGACAGTCTGTGCATGATACTGGCGGAAGAGAAGACAAGGCACCACGACAGGGAGTTACAGACGGATCCATCTTCAGGAACATACAACATGGACATACAGGAGATGCGAGGTGGTGAGGAACTTGAGAAAATGGCGGTCGCAAGGAAACCATTCAGGGAACTATCATGAAACTCAAACATCAGGACGAATCTGGTGCCAGAAGATGATATGAAAATCGTGAAAAGGATGATATGCGTGAAACTGAGTGATGACATCCACAACCCTGGGGAGATGAATGGACAAATCATGGCGCTAAAGGAGCATGTCAAGGCGAGATATAGGCTGTCAGACCTAATAAGAGCCCAGAAGAATGACAAAATGACAAGTAACCTCTCCAAATGGATCCAGTCGGGGGTCAAGGAGAAGGGGGAACTTGAGGAAGACAGCTACAAGATCTTGAGCCAGTTCCACAAAGAAAAGAAAGACTTGCTTTATCACACAGCTGAGGGGGTGGTAGCGTGCAAGAGGAGAGATGAAGAAAAGATATTACACAAACACAATCTCATCATACTACCACAGTTGTACCAGACGGAGGTGCTTTTCAGATCACACGACCAGATGGGCCACCAGGGGATAGACAAAGTACAACAAAGGATACTTCACAGGTTTGATTGGCCAGGAATGAGAAAAGCTTGCGAGAGATGGGTGAATGCCTGCCTGGCATGTCTCCAGGTAAAAGACCCAAGGAAGATGAAGTTTCCACTCAAGTCCGTTGAGAGCTCGGAGTTCAATGAAGTGGTGCAGATAGACCATCAAAAAATCTGCATGACAGAGTCGGGATACAACCAGATACTGGTTATAATAGATCACTTCACAAAGTTGGCGGAAGCGGTTCCGTGCCAGACAGCCTCGGCCGAAGAGACATGTGATCATCTGATAACGCATTGGATATCGCGGTATGGTTGTCCAATGACTTTCCAGTCGGACAACGGCAAAGCTTTTGTGGGGGACTTGACAAAAGAATTGATGAAGAGATCGCACATTGCTCAAGCACACTCGACGACCTATCACCCGCAGACCAATGGGTTGGTAGAGAGACAAAACAGGACACTGGTCAACATGTTAAGGGTGTACTGCTCAAGATACATGACGGACTGGGACAAATACCTGCCACAGGTAGTAGGAGCCTACAACAGTACACAGCACTCAACTACGGGCATCAGTCCTTTCATGATGTTGACGGGCAGGGAGAGAGCAATGCCTCTGACATTCTTTTACCCGGAATACGAGGGGAAAAGGACGTCGCCTCAGGCATACGTGAAAGAAGCGATCAAAAGACAACAGGAGTTGAACGAGCTATGCAGGAGGAACACGGCGCAAGCGCAAATGAGGCAACGCAGGAAATACGACGAAAAAATATTAAGAGCAAAGCCATATGAAGTGGGCCAATACGTGTGGGTCTTCCAAAATGTAATACCGCCCAAGGGAACAAAGAAACTACTCAAGAAGTGGAGGGGACCATTCATGATAACGGAGGTTCATCAACAAGGACGGTTCTATCGCTTGAGTACTGGGCGAGCGGCACATTATGAGAATCTGAAGCCTATCGTCCCGTCCCCAGAGGATTGGTGCATACCGAAGGACATGGAGGGTCTTGAGTACCTGGTGGTAGAGCCAGCGTGTGAAGTGAATGAGAAAGGTACTCGAGAGAAAAATGATGGTAATGAGAACTTGAGTTTGGACGACAATGAAAAGATAGGAGTGGGGTCTGATGCAGGATCATTTGTAGAAGAAGACTGGAACGACCCGGAGCAAGACGAGGTGCCGAAGTGGATGGAGCCGGATCGACCAACACCACCGGAAACCAGGACTGGCAATCGTAAACGCACCGGCATGAGGTACAACAGGTACGGGGATGACTTCTTGATCGATAAGATACAGCCAGACAATTTGGGCGAGGAATTACTGAAGGCAGGCGAACTAGAAGCCGGAGAGGAATGGCAGGTCATTGACGATGGTGGTCATTATCCGCAGGATGATTACTCGACGCCAGAAGTAGAAACGGATCTCGAACAGAGTGAGATAGAGAGGAGGGAGAACACGAACTTGAGGATTCTAGAGTGGATGCGTGATGTCAAAGACGAGAGCCGCGAAGGACAAAGCATTCAGCAAGTCGATGTATCAGCAGCAAATTACATGAAGACAGAGGACCCTCTTTTCGGATGGACGGCAACAGACAGGCCACTGGACATTCCTCAGGACAATTCAGACCCGACAACATCGACGGGGACGTCGATAAATATTTTTGTCCGGGGAGTGGGGGTAGGACTTACCGACACCGAAAATTTGATGATAAAGAAGCTCAAGGAAGTGAGAGAAACGAGCGAATTGGAACTGGAGGAAGAAGAGCCAGAGCCTACTATAGGTCGGAATTTCAAAACGAAATTCGAAATACCCAATGAATACTCGGAGAACATCATGATAACAGATAGCGACTTCATCCTGTCAAACAGGACCAGCGCGATCTGCATCACAGCGGACATGAGTTTCAAATCAAGATTGGAAGCTGACTTCAAAAGAGAGTACCAGAATGTAGAGTTTCTGTTCAGACAGAGACCAGGACTGGGAGGGATGGCAGCGCTTCCACCGTCAGTGGCACAAGTCCCGGGCAAATATCTGTGCTTCCTAGTAACGAGGGTCAATGACAGGAACACAATCGATCCCGAACACGTGATATTGGCACTAACAAGATTACGAGACTTCATGATTGAAAGAGGGATAACAGAAGTCTCAATGCCGGTGTATGACCCAAACAGGGGCAAACTGAGCCCGAGGGAATTGTACGCTATCCTACATGTGGTCTTTGCAGAAACTGAGATAATGGTGTATCTTCATAAGAAGTACTACTTGAGCATCGCCTGAGTCGGGTACATGGGGGTATCGAGTCGGGTGTGAGGGAGGAGTCTTGAGTTAGGTACTGGGGTGCGGCACAGGTAAAGGGATCTTAAGATATGATTGGCATGACAATTAAATTTTAAAACGAGTTAACGGTGCTAAAACATAAAATGAATCTGCATGCTTTTAAGGGAATTCCAATTGAATTGTTTTAAGTGATATGAAAATGATAAGATTTTAACCATACTGGTAAAAGGGGGGTCTCTAGGTTAGGAACATGACATGTCAAGTTTCAATATGCTTTCTGTTTTCAGATCAAGTTTGAAAAACAAAGTTGAAAATCCAACTATACTCAAGCGAGAAACAGAGAGAGAAACCTTGATTGAACTCGCGATAATCGGCACTTACGGCAAGTATTTGCAAGGGAACATTTCGAGAGAATTCTTGAGTTGGGTAATACTTGAGTCGGTAAGGTAATTCTTGAGCTGGTTAACACATACCTGTATACATCCCGAAGTCACGAAGAATGGCAGACCGATTATGGAAATCCGTGCCCGCGGCCCTGAAGAAGCCCACTCTTGATGAGCTGTACAGACGCCTGAGGGACTTGGACTACACCCAAATAGACGAGAGAATGGCGGTGATGCTGAATGCCATCCTCCAGTTGGAGGACCAGGGTGAGTGCAGGGAGTCTGCAACGGAGGCTGTCTTGATGATCGGCTACACCACCGAGGGAATATCGAACCAAGAACAGACCAGATGGTTGTCTTGGAATGTGGATGGAGGAGTAAGGGGTTTTGACTTGGCAAGGAATCCTGGCCTGAATAACAATACCGAATATGGCGCAGGGGAATTCCCACTACCGACTAGGCCAACAGTAAGATCCACAAGCCAGAGCTCGAGTAGGGTGCCATCGATGTCACGAACGCAACAGACGACCGAGGCATATCCGGATCTAGGTGTTCAAAAGAAAGAGCTCGAGAAGACGCAGAAGGAAAGGAATAAGGCGAACCTCGATCGGGATCAGGCAAAGCTGGATCGGGAGAAGGTTCAGCTGGAAAGGGACCAGGCGGTCAACGAGCGAGACCAGGCTCTGAGGTTGCTTGAGATGCAAAAAGCTGAACATCAACAGGAGTTAAGGGTGCGGGAGAACGCCGCGAATCGTGATCAACTGAGGTCGGAATTGGACAGAATAGAACAACGACAACGCGAGCTTGATGCACAGAAGGGAGCCAGGCCGAAGGAGCGAGTGGTCACC
Source organism: Symsagittifera roscoffensis (assembly GCF_963678635.1). Taxonomy (NCBI): domain Eukaryota; kingdom Metazoa; phylum Xenacoelomorpha; order Acoela; family Convolutidae; genus Symsagittifera; species Symsagittifera roscoffensis. The sequence goes on along the minus strand of NC_087064.1, from coordinate 82,744,068 downwards.
AGCTCGAGGCCAGAGTCACGTATGGAGGTGGATGAAGCCCCCAGAGCAAGAGCACGGTTCAACCTTGACCGCGAGGCCCGAGAACACATGAGTGAAGGGTTGGAAGTTTGGATACCGAATGACGCAACGTCTTCCTTGCGTAGCCTAGAGACGCAACCCATACGCCCACTGATGGATGTGGAGCTGCCGGGATATACCCCAACCTCGACCTCGAGTGACAGTCAGGTGAGCGGCGGCTCATCGCGTCTGAGAGAACTGGGCGAGAGATTGCGACAAAAGAGTCGTGAGAGTTCGGCAAGACCGGAGCTTCCCCGGACGTGGAGGGAACAGCCGGTTAGGAGTGTCGTGATCTCGAGTTATAAGAAGAATACAGAGGGGAGGTACCACAGGCACAATCGGCTGGACTGGAGTGCGGAGCAGAAAGCTAGGAGAGACTGCTTTCATGATGCGGCCTGGGTGCAGTACTTGGCGCCACCCCGGGTACCAGAAGGTGCGGTTCACCTAATCGTAGGGGACAGCCTGGTGCGGGTGTTGACCCGGATCCGATCGCACTGGCAGACGGGAATCTTGAGTTTCGCTGGAGCTGCCACGCCACAGATGTTGGCAACGCTTGACATGCTGGGGATGACCAAAGTATACACGGTGACCCTGATGATCGGGACCAACGATGTATCAAGGGGTGAAGCGAGGAAAATAACAAGGCTGCACGATAAGGTGAGCTGCCTTCTTGAGGAACTGAGGATTCAGATGGACCCCATCCTGTTGACGATATGTACTGTCCCCTACAACATGATGTTTGATCAGCACGCCTTGGAGATGAACGAGAAGGTGCGGAACCTAAACAAGGTCATAAGAGACATCCACCGGAAGAGTGTGCTCCCTGTCAAACTGTTGAACGTGGCAGAGCGCATGGAGAAAGAGGGATTCCCTGAAGACACCTCCAGTGATGGAATCCATTTTGATAGACCGAGGGGAGCAGAGTGGCTAAACGACGTCTTCCAAGAACACATAAACGCGCTGGAGGCGGATCTGCTAGAGACAGCCCAATTCACATTAGGACCACCTCCGAACCCACCATTCCTTGCCTCAAGGGCCTTGTCTGGTCGCTTGGGACCGAGAGTTGACACTAGAGACAGTTCAAGGAGCAGCCAGACCAGATTGCAGAGTGCCACGCCAATGGAGTCTGAGGAGGTGACATCATCAACACCTCCAGGCTCGGCGATATCCTCAGTGGTAGTGGCAGAGAGCAAACGGGAAAAGAAGTCTATGGAGACCGCTCGCTTGAGATATCCTGAGAAGGTGAAAGAACTGGATCTAGAGAGTTTGGAATGCAGGCGAGAATTGGCGGAAACCCTGGGGATCGAACGAGTGTCACACGAGGATTTGAATAGGCATCATTGCGTGGACTGGTTGAAAGCTCATGAGGCGCACTTCTCGAGAGCGAAGTTGATGGAGACCACAGACCTGACTGGAATTCCCACAAAAGCGATCATGGGACCCATTAACTACAGACCTCTCAAGCTGCTGGGGAGTCCTGGACTTATAGCAGAACCTCCCAAGCACCGAACTAGCATCGCCAGGATCAGGTTGGCAACCCCGGCACAGTTAAAGGTGGTAGACAAGCTACTCAATCCGAGAGGAACGGGATTGCCAGATGCCGCTTACGAAGGCTCGAAATTGGCGGAAGATCCCAGGTACGGGAAGCCCTGTGGGAGTACCCAGCTGGCCAAAACCCTGGCAGTTTATGATAGAGCAGATCCAGCTGCTGCGAGAGTAGTCATTGTGGCGGGATCAGACTTCGAAGGAACGTCTCCCAAGTTGTTCTGGCCGGAGACTTTGATATACTCTTTGCCAGGAGCTGAATTAAATCAGATGTTAACTCTGGTGGTGGCAATAAAGTCGGAGATGCCCTGTGAACCTGAGCTGCTGTTGTTTGCAGGAATGAATGATCACCTGCACGCGATGGGACTTCTTGAGCAACTAAAGGGCGATGAAATTCCGACATCGAGGAAGATATGGGAAGCCATTCAAGCGTTGTTTGCGGCGATGAATGAAGTGCAAGAGAATGTTGTCTCGAGATTCGGGTCCAAGACGAAGGTGGTGTTTACCACATCCCCTGGATACCCGAATATGCCACCCGCCCTACAGTTCGTGTACGCGGTCTTGATCCTGATAGCAGAAGGGAATGAATGGCGGATTCTAATGGCAGCTCCCAATCGGGAGTTGGAGCCATCGAACCTGAGGCTTCGCAAGTCAGAATTGGCGGCGGCATGGGCGGACATATCTCATGCACTGAGGGGCTTTTATGGACTAGCCGACATCCTGATCGTATTAGACGAGGTGCTCTTGCTAGAGATATCGAACTTTGCCAGGCAACTCAAGTTCAGCCCAGTCATCGGGGACGATCACCCGGCGATAAGCAAATTAACGGCCAGCCTGTGGTTTCGGAGTATGGATGTGAAGATCACAAACTCCACCAGCAAGTCTAGAGGTCCCAGTAACGAGAGAAGAAATGTGGCCGAGACGGAAAAGCAATTAGAATCGATGAAATATCGTTTGACTCAAGAGAATGGCTGGTGGCCATTTTTGACACCAAGGCTGGAGAACGCCACGAACAAGACAAGGGAGGAAGCACCACCCCTCGTGAAACAAGTCTGGAGTTTTCTGGAGAAACAACTGGAGCTGGCCGAAACAAGAGACATGACGGTGGCTAGATTTGTCTCCGCCGCCAATGAAGTGACGATTGGAGGGTTCTGGAGAGAGCAAGCCAAAGGCGAATTAAAGACTAGGAGGGATTACGAGATTCTCAAGTTCTTGAGTCCTTGCTGGGAGAAGGAATTCTTGGCAGGAATATTCGGTACCACGGCGACTATCTTTGGAGCCTTCGTGCAGGAGATACTGGGCATGCCCATCAGCCTGCTCTTGGCCCTGTATTTGTTCTACCCCAGATACTTGTTCAACATGGGCCCAGCATACATGTTTAGTCGGGGAGTGGAGACACTTCGAGTTGATGGGTACCTGGCACTAGTACTCTTGACCCATGGGGAATTGGTGTCGTTTCATCGATTAATGGAATATGGAGAGCCTCTGTCTATGGGGAGAGTCCACACGAGCATTGAAACCAGCTCCTACAAGTGTGCCGCAGGGTTGAAGACGTTGCTAGTACAATACCTCATGATGCAAAATCGGCACATGACGGGTGAAGATGAGAATCCAACTTCGAGAGAAGAATGGAAGAAGACGAACAGAGGGATGCCTCTGCTGACGGACCTATGCCTGGCAATGAGGTCGGACCCAATGGGGATAATCTGGGGCCTAGAGGAGGTGGTGACCTGCATTTATGGTCCAGCAGTGACGTACGCGTTCCCAGACCCCCTGGTGACAACGTATCGTCACTCTGTAACGCACTTGAGTCTTATCAGTATACTGGATGAGACGGCGTTAAATTGGTGTCAGCAGGAGGTGCTCAGAGGGCGAATGAGCAACACGGTACTCTTTGGAAAGGTGAAAGATGCCGAGCTAATAGTGTACAACTTCAGGGGGCAAATGCAATGTAGAATGGGAGGCAAGCGAGAGGGTCCCATCGAAATGTATCCCAAATTCTGGAACTTGAACCCATTGACGGCGGACGGACGAGAAATCTTGAGAATTTCTGCCTGGAAGGAGTGCTTCGCACTGGTGAAGAGGGAGCTGGAGACCATAATGGAGAAAGAAATCCTCCCAGCCACCATGCCTGAGTTCCCAATAGTCAGGAGGATGACCTTAGGAATGAATAGTCCCTTGGTAGTTCCCTCCATAATGGCGAGGATGACGACGGAGGAAATGCAGAAGGATTTCACTGATGGCTGGGACCCCCTGTTCATTGGCTACACGGCGGCGGTCTACTTCCATACCAGCGAGACGAAGCTAAATTCGTGGACGACGCAAGCGAAAAAGAGTAGAGGTTCGCAGCCCCCAGGGTATGAGGTGCGGAAGGTCTTGAGAACTCTAGAGAAGGAGGGACTTGAGAACATGTTACCCATATGGGATGATGGCAGGATGATCGTGATGGAGGGGCACGTCGCATTGGTGGACGACATGAAATTTGCCACGAGAAAATATAAGGCACCCTATGGCTTGGAACAGGTGGAAATAAGACAAGAGGGAACAGAACTAGATGCAGCAGGTCAACTGCATGTAGCACTGACGGAATACAAAAAGCTGGATCCTACGACACCATCACCACTGTCCGTGGACACGCCTGGAGACAAGAGGAGTGGACCCGTCGAGGACCGATTTAAGAAAATTCTCGAGAGAAGGAGACATGAGTCAGAAGAAGAGAGTATGGGTGAAACTCTCAGTGAAGCCGGTGAAGACATGGAAGTGGGGAATACGCCTGAACCAGGGCCATCAGGGGAGGAGCTCACCACTCAAGAGCTGTTGAAAGACTTGAGCGAGGAGAATTGGGCAGATACTGCCACACCACCCCTGATTCCGTCCCCCCGGAAGGATCTGGAATTGCCATTGGCAAGTGAGACCTTCAATATGGGGATGATACTCTTGAGCTCGGAGGAAAGGGAAAAGAACACTTTCGAAGGGAACAGGGACATATTCCTGGGATCACTGAAGGACGATGCTTGGCAGGAGTTCTTGGAAGAATTCAATCAAGAAGTGGGCAGCGAGACGACGCTGGACAAATTCAAGGAGGAACTGTGGGACACAGTCGTAAGATTTGGAGAACCGCTTCTGATAGGAACGGGCCTGGATGAGAAGGCGAGAAAAGAGCTACTGAGCAAGCTGGTAGAGCTGAGGAATTCACGATCGAAGACTAGAGAAGAAAAATGTGAGGACAGCTCTACTCGGAGACAAAAAAACTGTAGATAAAATGGTTGATGATATAAAAAGGGATAAGGTTGGGACTAGTAATATGATTAAAAGTACTAATATCCTTAAGGCTCGAGCAGGGGGGAGGCAAGAGTTGGAAGGAGTGGATGGAGAGGTCGAATCAGTGATGGTAGCCACAACACCCTCAAGTAGAGATGTGAAGACTCGCAAGAGGAAGAGAGAAGTGGAAGGATTGGGTAGTCCTTCAGTGGATGCTGTTTCGGAAGGAAATTGAGAGAGACGGCGCCCATGGTTTTGGCTCGATGCAAGACGGCGGCATACAAGAGCAGCTCGGAGCTCAGAAGACCACTTGAAGTAGAGAGGGAAATAGAGGTTTCCACATCGGAGGAAGACTTCAAGCCTCAGAAGATAAACGTGAAGAGAGGTTCAACGAACGGACAGACATGGGAAGTAGATGTCGGCAAAGAATGGATCTCGAAGGCACACCAGGCCACGGGCAAGCGAGTGACAAGTGATCCATTGGAAAGGAACAAGACGAGGAACACCTCCCGGACGTGGTGGGTGGCCCTTGAAACATTGAAAGAAATGGAGGACTGCTGGAAGAAGTTGGACAGTGGAGTAGCTCGCAAGCGACGCAATTGGGCCACCCAGCAAAAGGCCGAGGTTAATAGAATAGAAATGGCAAATCATCTGAAGAGGTCCTGGCAGAGTTTGTTGAAGGATCATTTTGAAGAAGCAATGAGGACACCCTCATCAGCACCACCATTAATGGCGAATCCCTTCGTTAGAACTGCAGGACAATTAATGTTCACCTGGAGTCTGGTGGGGATAGAGTTGGAAACACTGACCTCGTATGACAGGCTGAAGTTGGGAAGCAAGAAGCTAGATGTGTATCAGGCACTGATGCAACACGTAGCCAGGGACAACTCAGGCTTGAGCCTGGCCAGAAGAAAGGATGCCACGTGTTTCTTGAGATGGATAATGTCGATGATGTCTGATAGCACCATCCTGGCATGCCAACAGAGAGCAAGCGTAAGCAAAACCATGGAAAAAAGAGTCTCAACGGTCATCTTGAACGTGTATCAGAGCACAGGAATAGAAAAGGAAGAGGGTTCCAGACTATCCCTAGAGAACCATAGGAAGCTAGACGAGGTACGGAGGTTTTATAATAAGAAGTTCGAAGAAGAACATGATGTTCACCGTAACCTGGCCTCGTCAGAGCAGTACTCGAGAATCAGCGAGAAGGGGGAATACCAATATGTGTCTGGAGTGATGGGAATGGCCTACAACCCCTTCTTAGACTCGGAAGCTGGAGGCGCCCACAGGAACCATGAGGTAGCGGAGCTACTGAAGTTTTGGACAGAAAGAATGATGGAAATAGACGCGGTGGAAAAAGAGGGGCCGAGCCTGTGCCTGATTCTTGAGAAAACACCAGAGGTGGTGAGCATACCGCATTCAAACAAGAGAGTTGAAGTGAACATGGGCGATGGAAATGGCTTGTTAACCACGAACTTGGGAGTGGTATGGAAGCTATTAAGACCCTCCTGGTGTCCACATCCCCACGCGAGTCTGATCGAAGAAACCACCGAGCGAGTGAGGTTAGCACCAACGGAAGATGAAGATCTGGCAAACTTGAGTGTGCTGCATAAGCTAATTTCACCTCAGATGCAAGAGCCAGGCGAAAAGACTAGTAATCCCGGGTCAGCAAAGAAATTGGAGCCGGGTAGCTGTCTGGATTCGATGTGTGGAAACGGAGAGCACACCTGCGATGGACGGTCATGCGTTAGAATACTGTCATTTCAAAAAGAAGACCTGGTCACTTGGTTCGAAGACATAACAGAAAGGGAGAAAAGTGAAGTGCAAATAGTAGCGGAGTGTTACGCGAGAACCACGGTGAATATAGCGACAGCTCTCGGATTCTTCTCGAGAATATGTAGTCTGCAGTCACTGGAAAGACTAGAATCTGAACATCATTTAGTGACGGCGTTGAGCGTAGAATCATGGCCCGGGGTGTTGCAGGTGACTCAAAAACACATCCGGAGCTGGAAGGTTGGTCTCGAGGCGGAAATGGGATTTCCCATGAGCGAAGCTTATGGCTTGCCATTGAACGCGAAATCGCTGATAGGGTCAATGATGGCCAACTTGTGCGGAAGTCACTACCCACTGCACATGGTGATGGTGGAAGCATCCAGCCAGAGAGTACTGGTGGACAAGGCCTTCTCAGTGCCCAAGTGCGTGAGGTTGGCTCGGATATCGCATCACTCGCACAAGTTGTTGAGAAAAATCAGAGGGACAGTACCAAAAGAATTGAGAGATGACTTGAATGAAATCTGGGGAGAAGAACTTTTGAAGTTGGAGAGAGAGAACACAAGCGATCACGAGAGACAAAACGTGATCGGAAAACCTGTGGGAAGTGCTCCAAACCTGGAAGATAACGACACGATGCATGAGAAAATGATGGAGCTTGAGCCTCTCTTGGAAGCCTCGGGGGAGCGTAACCTCAGGAGCATTGAAATCACCCATGGAGAATGCCCATGCCACTGTTTAGCGCAAACGGTGTGGTATCCTGATCACAAGAACCTTTGCCTGGTGTGGGATATGGAAGAAATCCGGTCGATCGGACTACCGGATCACCGACAGAAGGTGACGATCTTGGTAGTGAGTACGATCTTGGCTCTGAGATGGATAGAAGAGAATATAACGAAGTATCGGGAAGCGGGAACGCCAACGGCAGAGTCAATATACGCGATAGACTACAGTAGGACACTCGAGTTGTTTGAGACTGCGTGCAAGGTATTCGCCATACCAACGGAAGTCAGACATGTCTGGAGCCGTTTGAGGTACTTCCCATGGTTTCGGGCGACGCTGACGTCCTGGTTGTACATGACAACGAAAGATCACATGAGAAAACATCAAAAGGAGTATCGACAGTTCCAGGCCGAGATTGGGCCGGAAGCTTTCAAGAGACCCCTGTTAACCCATCGTAATGCAATCACGACAGGATAGAAGAGAGTGGGTAAAATGTCTAGAGACATTACCAAGGCGAGGGAATCGATACTAGAGGAGGACCTGGCGAAGAACGTGAGCTTGAGCCTGCACAACTCCTTTTGTTTGAACCGGGAATCTAGGGTGAAGGCACTACCCAACCAAGCAAAGAGGTTGCAAGAGCAAAGAGAATGGATGCGATCCTACGAGCAGCTGAAGGCTTGGGAGGAGATTGTGATTAGCTCCGATGATGAAGAGGAGCTGTTGAGACAGTTTGCCGTATCTAGTACTTCAGGGTGTAGTACCTCCAAGGCGAAGAGTGCGAGATGAGTGGGTGGCTCGTATGGATCTTGAGTCTTGAGAGGGGAAAGGGGGCTTGAGCGTGGATCCGGGTGAAACTTGGATTCACGAAAAAGAAGTTTTAACAAAGCAAATATTGTTATTAATATACTATAATTATTATATAAATCAAAATGCTGCATGACAATTTCCTGATTGAATAGGACAAAAGAAATTTTAAATGATTGGCTTGGAAAGCAAAAATTCAAGGGTGCAGGTGTGTGCAGATTTTGATTGCTGTTTAGCGATAGTGTGAAAATTTTACATGGCTGTGAATTTTGGGGTGTAGATAAGCTTAAGTCTGCTGCAAACTTCTGTAAATGACCACTGGCACTGTATCTTGAGTAACACTCGGTTTTCTGGGACTCACTGGCAGAAGACAGCACGCGATGAGGACATCGATCTCGAGTCCGGGGAGTATGTGCCAGTCGGTCATATTCGGAAGTTTGACCTTGAGAGAAGCAAAAAACACTTGATTTTGGAGTGAAATTTAGTTTTTCTAAATTTCGAATGGAACCTGTCATGCACGATTTTCTCGCGATAACTGGAGATCAGAAAAGAGAAGTCAGAACGTTCGAGTGAAAAACGCGGGAAAGTTGCAAGAGAAATCGGTAGGAAATTGCTATTCGCAATTTCCATCATAGTGAACAAGAGTAGAGCTGTCCCATCTGAAATAGAAGACAGAGTATTCCCGAGAGAACGATTATTTGAGCTGGACCAGAGTGAACCTTCGACGGAAAGGTGGACAACTTGAGTGTCCCAATGGTTCACGAGAAACTATATCCTAGAGTTAAGACTTGTCCTCGTTATTGAAACTGATAAACATTAAAACTCATTTAGTTACATTATTTAATTCTTGAGTTAATTACCGACTGAAGTACTTCCCCTTCTTGAGTGTGCTACAATGTGAGTACTAATTTAAATTTCTAGAGTGTGTTTTATAAATGTTATGTTGAGGTAAGGCGAGTTTTGGGTTGATCCATCTGAAATGGATCAAAGTTACACTGTCTAATAAAAAGTAACTTAACGGATTGTTCCAACCCGGTTTTTAACGGCGTTCATGTATTTTGGGTATCTAGAGACCTAAGTATGGGGACGTTTCTAATTCTAGAGTGGGGGGATATTTTAGTAGTAGCCTTTAAGCTGTAACGGGTCGTAGTCTCATGTCACAAACGAACCGAACTGGCTCCGACCGTTCTTGAGGTAGAAAAACACAAGAGATGGTGTCCCTGACCCTTGAGCCAGTGGTTATAGGGCCTATTTTTCTTAAGCCTCATGTGTGACTGCAGTAGACGAATGTTACAAACCTAGTTAAGACCGAAAATTCACGAACCAGGAAGGGTGGGGGGATCGGCCATCCCCTCGTTCCCTGAGTGGTCTGTGACCAAAAACACTTAAAGATATACAAGAAACCATACAAAAAAGAGTATAGTAACCAAGCAAAACAAAAAACATAAAAAAAATAACCGAAAAAACCAAAAAAAAAATATATATATATAAAATCAGTAGAAATCACCCCCCCCCCCCCCCCCCCCCAGACAAGATGTGATCCGACACCCCCGTTTGTTGTTGATAGATATATTGTTGTTACAGGCACTTATATCAGTCAGAATTGTTACGATCAATTTTGTGGCCCGTTTGTGAGGCTTGTACTGTAGGGTTATTTGAGCATTTAAGCACGTTAATGATAAATTGCGCTCAATCCGGAAGGGTCTGCTGATTTGCGCTCAATTAGGAAGGGCCTTGGGAGACGACTGATCCGGCAAGCAGTACAAGGAGCAACAAGAAGGGGCTCATCGACAACAGCAATCGACTGTTTGTTATCGTTAACAAGTTTTGTATCCCTTTTGGTACAAAAAAAAATAGTAATCTGTGGGGTGCTCGACAGTGCTGCACTGTAGTGACCCTTCACCGAACTGCGAATATCCGAGTTAAGCACCTTAATTCGGATATTAAACAAACCCGGAGGGGTATAGTATTACTAATATTATTACTTATATAGCCTGTATTAATACTCCTATATCGTTTTTCAGTGAAAAACACAGAAAGCAGATCGGTTTTTTAGGGTCAAAATAGCGATATTTTGATCCCCCCACAATCGCGTTTTTTGAGATATCAATATTTTTGAAACGGAAAAAAGCGCTAAATTAGTGTGTTACATCGTAATTGCACTATAATAATAGATAGAACCGGTTAAGTTTAGTTCGGAAGTGGTTGGAACTATTTTGGTACCAAAAACCGAATTTTCGCGATTTTTGATAATACGAAACAATATAAAATCAGAAAATTTTTTGAAATTTTTGAGTTAGGACAGTAAAAATAGTTGTTCGGACAACGTCCACTAGTGAATCTACATGTTTTAAAAACCGCTTCCCGAAAGCTTTCCGGGTTAATGAGAAATCGAGCTTAAGGTGGTTGATTCAGTGGATTCATCAATCCGGAGGGGTCCAAATCGCATAGTTTTTCAAGAATTTTTTCAACTAAAGCGTTTGAGATCGGGTTTTTTGCATTGAACTAGAACAATATAGGCTTTTTAGGCTCGGAACAATAATTTTTAGGTCGAAAAGAACGGAATTGCGAAAAAAGTTAAGCGAAACCTATAAGAGAGAAAATTTTTGAGTTTGGAAGAATGACGTTTTGGTTAATAACTTTTGAACGACTGGACAGGTCCAGTTAATCTTGATACCATTAGATCAGAAATCAGCAGACCTTACTAGTAGGAACAAGAATTATTCGAAAAAGTAAGCGTGAAAATTTTTTGAGATTGTTTTTAGCAAAGTCACCAATTTGGGAGGGTAGACCCTTCACGTTTTATAATTTTTTTTAGGAAAGCCCTTACACCCCTACCAAAAGGTGATAGCGGTTGAATAAAGTAATTTTAGGCTGTTCTAGACGAAAAGGGAAGGCTAAAGGCACAAGAAAACCTTAATCGAGCCGAAGTTAGGCACCGTTAGCGTGAATTGTCAAATAAGAGGCTTAACTTCAATCCGGAAGGGTCTAGGAAAGGATCACATACCCTTCCTTGTTAATTCAAACAGCATAATAGCATCGGAGAACCTATCCGGAGGGGTACTGTTTTTTGTCAACCCGGAGGGTATTATTTTATTAAAGGACTTAAATATACAGAAGAAAAGATTATAGTGAGAGATATTAGGTTATTAACAGACAGGCTAGGAATCAGTGACTGCACTGGTAACTTGACTTTCAATAAAGACCAGACCAAAACAAAACAAGACCGAACTCGGATATTCGCGACAATAAGTCTAAATTAAAAAAGAGTATAACTCATTGGTGTGGATTGAAACCCAATACGTTTTTGCAAAAATTGACTGCCCTGAGGATTTTACTAGGTCTAGCTCTGGCAGTCCGAAGGCAGATAGGTAACACAGTACTCGGTGGGTGCAATAGACGTCCACTTGAGAAAATTACTGCCTTCAATGTTTTGTCTGTTTGGTGCAGCACCAAGCAGGGAAAGCTTTTTCGTTAAAATACAAGTTCGACTTTTGTACTGCGACCAACTAAAAGTACAATACACATACGTTTTTCATAGAAATATTCTTATTCTGTTATTTTTTGATTTTAAATCAACATAGTTTGTGCTTGATTGGGTAGTGAGTACACTATCTTTTAAATAGACTGTATCATCATTTTGTGCTAGTTGTCAAATCTTACGACCGATAATCGGCTAGTGTGAATAAATTATATACAAGCTGTACTCTGATAACATACAGGGATTCGTGGTCACTACTTAATAGAAATTTTTGGAATTTATTGTGTTTTGTTATTATTGTCGATAGTGAAACTCGAAGGTCACTAGCAATCGAATTGAGTGTAGAGGCATTAAGAAGTGACAAATTGAGAATGAGTCTAGACAAGTCAAGGATATCTAAACGAGGTAATAGCTCTATGAAATTCATATCTAAAAAGCAAAGAAGAGCAATGACCGACCCTTTTGTGGAACGGATCACACGAGCCCGGACCGACAAAGGGGGGACGGTTTCAGGCAGAATGGTTGAAACTAGGAGTCAGAAGTCCTCAGAAGAGCGAGAAGCTATGCTAGAAGTGGAGGTCCATACGGACCAGGCCATGAATGAGAACCAGGAAATACATGGACCGGAGGGGAGAGACAGAAGGCTGGCGAGTGAATCTACTCCGGTAGAACAAGGCCAAGATTTTGCCACTTCCACTGGGACACTGGGCCGAGAGGACACGTCGGAACTGTCCGACATCTCTACTGAAATAGTGGCAACTAAAAGATCTCCAACAGACAACACCATGATGGCAGGCGGGACTGAGAAACAAACGACGTCCTCATCGTTCTCAGAAAGAATGAAGAACACTTTCGGAAACATCTTTCCATTCACCATGGGAGTGGGCACAGGAAATGAAGGTGAATCCCAGGAGGAAGAAGAGGACGAAGACGAGCAAGTGGACTTTGGATCTCAAGTCAGCCTTAATAGTTCGACCCAGGAGAATGAGGCATACGTCGAAAGAGAGACTGGAACCATGGACAAATTTGGTGTGGTGAGAACGATAAGCAAAGACGCAAACACACCAGGCCAGTCGAGAGGCTTTGCGAGTATGACAAATTCAGAGACGCGAACTGGGGAGAGTAGAAACAAGGGGCTAGGCAATGCATTGGCGGATCCTGAAGTGGATAATGAAAAGACGTCGAGGCAGAGAATCAAAGCCCGAATCTCGACCAGCACGAAGCTACCTGGGATCGACAGGGTGACACCGCCACTAGTGACGCCACTAGTGGATAACGGGGCAGCATTAGAAGAAGCCTTGAAAAACATAGTGGGCAGTATAGGAGAACAAAATGAACAGATGTCCATAAGAATGAGTGAACTAGAAAGAGCAGTTCACATTGAAAGAGAAAGTCGGCGGGAAGAAATAAACCGCAATAGACAAGAAGTTGGTAGGAGCAAAAAACGCTTGAAGGAAAGAACGGACGAGCACATAGCGAAGAACTTGTCTCGAATGACAAGAGAAGCGGAACAGAGAGAGTTACGCTTAAGAGACGACATGGAGAAGTTAAGAAGTCAGCAAGAGCAGTCTCTTGGGACTCTTGACACAAAGATAGATGCGATGATGGAGAAGCGAACTCAGGCTATCATGGATAGGTTGGAGAGGCTACTAGGCAGCAAGAAGGGACCAAAAGAAGGGGAACCGAACTCGGGAGGTCCCAGCAGGGAGCCGAAGGTGAACTTCAATGACCATCAAAGGAGGAGGACATATAGATCCACTAGAGGTAGGGGCAGTTCATCAGGCTATGCCACAAGGGATAATACAACATAGGGCTCAAACAGTAGAGCAAGTTCAACGGGGAAAAGACAGACCTCTAACGAACGACCGACGCAAGGCACACATGCGACTGGGAGAGGTGATTACGGTAAGAGGAGACATGCGAGCCCAGGGAGGAGTCATGTGGGCCAAGGGGGAAACACTCACGGCGATTCGGATTGCAGGGATGCACCGAATCAGAGCCGTTAACAAGTGTGATGACACTCAGGCGGGGCACTCGAGAGATGCTACGGCAATGGCCACAGCCATTGAAACCCTGAACAGGTCTTTGGAGACATTCCTGACGAGGTTATCCAGAACCAATGAACGCAGTGAGAAGTCCAGAAGAGTCTGTAAGAAACCAAGATGCTACAAAGACGAATCTGATGGCTGTATTGATACCTGGATAGAGGTAATGAAACTGCATTTCGAGGAAGAAGACTTGTCGGAAAGAGAAGAATGCAGTGCGCTCACCAGTAACTTGGAAGGGACAGCCCAGAACTGTGTCATGGCCAAGAAGCAATATCAGCGTGACACAGCCGAGAAAATCTTCGAAATCTTGTTAAACCGTTTTGGATCAGGGGTGCAGGGGCACCAAGCAATGATGCGCTTCGAGAAACGGAGGCAACGAAAAGATGAAACGATAGACAAGTTTCTAGATGACTTGGAAATGCTGAGAAGACGCAGCCAACCGGATGAGTCGAACCGAAGGATGAACCTGGCAGTAGCCTCAAAATTCATCGATGGTGTGAAGAATGATGAACTTCGAACAATGCTGGCAACGCATTACACACCACTATCAACCAATGCGCCAACACCAGAGGAGTTGAGGCTCAAGTCAAAAGAATATCTTTTATTGAAACCTCCTTCGAGATCTGGATATTATAAGAACAATTATGGCAATTTTAACAACGGACCAGCAAGCCAAGGGAACAACTGGTACAAACCGAGGGATGACATGGACAAGAGGCGCTCTTGTGCCAATTGCAGTTCAACGGACCATCATGTGTCAGCATGCCCATTTTACAAACAAGAAATGAAAGCAATAGGCTTTAGCCTCGATTACGAAGATGCGTCAGAAGTTGACCATGAGGATTTCATGAGAGGAGTAATTTCAAAATTCGGCCAGAGGTATTTCTTTTGCAACTTGGAAGGTCATTTTAAATCAGATTTTTCGCAATTCTGGGATGCAGTGGCAGACATCAAGCATCCAAGGCATGAGGTAACTTTATCAGGAGTGAAAGCCAGCAAGGCTCGCCTGTTGAGTGAATCGCCTGTTGAGTGAAGCGGAGGCGCGCAGAAAAGACAAACCGCAAGAGCTGGCGACGAAGAAATTGCAAGCGGTAACTGAAGAGACATGTGAACCGGAACCAGTGACTGCGGCCGATGACTTCAAGATTGATTATAGGGCAGCCGCGAGGGATGCTCTAAATAGAGTGCAGCAGGAACTGGTGACGAAAGAGATCGAAAAAAAAGTGAAACTCGAACTGGAAAATGAGAAACTACAGGAGCAACTGAATACCTTCAAAGCAACGGAGGTCGAAGAGACTGAAGCACCAAGCAGTTTGAGCATGAAACTTAATGTGATCTCCGGTCAGAGGTTCGGCATGGTGCCGCAAGGAAGCAAGATACAGTCGATAATCTCGGTGGCTGGACACCAGGTAATCAGAAATCTGAGTGAACCATCCGAGTTCACTTTGATGCATTTGGACACATATGAAGATTATCTGAGGCAGGTGGAGCCACGCACTGAGTCGAGAGCTGTGCGAGCACTACTAACAACAGGTGGCCCTCGCATAAAGAAACTTCATGGACGCTATGTGGAAGTCTATGGGCCGTATCAAGTGATGCTGAACGTAGATGGAATCAGTATTTACACTAGGACTTATGTGACAACAGATAGTGACCAAATAGGACAGATCTATTTGGGGGACTAGGAACTCAAAGCCCGCAGGATAGGCCATGACGCTATGATGGAACAAGCCGCGGTACACATTGGATACGAAGCTGATGTGACAGCACATCTGCTCGACACCAATGGCAAGAAAATCGGAGTCACAGGGCTTCTGGACACAGGAGCGGTAGTGAGTGTGATGCCGATAAAAACTTGGGAAAGAATGGGCTTCACGAGGGAAGATCTAATTCCGACGAATCTTCGACTGGCCGCCGCCAATTGAGGAGCGATTTACGTAGCCGGTAGAACGCCGATAACAGTTCTCCACATGGGAGGACGAGATCTATGGATGAGCTTCCTGGAAGTAGAGAATTTAGACGACGCCGACCAATTCATCTTAGGCAGAGATTTTGTCAGGAATTTTGACGTGATGATTGACTTGAACAACGGTCTGATACGGATTAGAAACCCGGACCGGAATTATGTTAAGAAACCAATTAATAGGATAATAACAGACGAAAACAAGGTGCCAATGTTTAAGATAGAAAAGTGAAACTACAGCCAGGACAGGCTGTGGTGGCAATTTTTAGAATGAGGAATTTGAATCCGTTAAGCGATAGTAAACAGGTTTGTTTTGTACCGAATCCAAATAGTCAGAGTTTGGTGATTTTAGGCCGGAGCTTCTCGGTAACGCGAAACGGACTGTGTGTTAGTGTGTTATTGAACACACTGGACACCACGGTTTCAATCCAGCGTGGAAAGAAGCTTGGTCACGCTTTGCCGATGAGGACCGACTATGAGGAGACACAAAATTTGAAGAAGCATAGTGTGGAAGACTGTCCTTATCATGCCAATAAAGATAAAATTTTAAAGAGGATTAATGAATTAAGCTCTATTCATAAATTGTTTTCGATGAAATCCGAAACGGACGACGGCTTATCGAGCTGCTCGAATTTTCCGGAACGCCCCTCGTCATATGAACTAGACTCTGACAAACCGGTTTTGCCAGAGATAGAACATTTAAAAGGGAAAATAGGCGAGGGAGATTTCGAAAAATTGTGGGACGTCATAAATCGGAACGCAGATGTATTTTCAAAACATAAGGCGGTTATCGGTTGCTGTAACTTCGTCGAAAACGAAATTGAACTGGAAGAAGGCGGCGTTCCGCACAGAGAAGGAGCGAGACAAATGACGCCACACAAGTCGGAAGCGTGCCGAGCGGAAATCGAAATGCTGCTCGAATACGACATGATAGAACCCTCGAAATCGCCGTGGGCTTGCGGGGTGGTAATGGCGAAAAAGAAAGGGGGCAGCTAAGGTTTTGTTGCGACTTTCGCTATTTGAACGCGGTGACGATAAAAGATGCGTACCCGATACCGCGAATAGACGAGAGCCTCTCCAAACTTGGTGATGCCAAGTTCTTCACAACATTGGACTTGGGTTCGGCCTTGTGGCAGGTCCCTCTGCGGAAGAAGGATAGAGGAAAACCGGATTTGCGTGCGAAGTAGGTTTGTACCAGTGGAAGAGGATGCCCTTCGGCTTGTGCAATGCAACGGCCACTTTTCAAAGACTGATGGCCCAGGCTTTGACCAGAGTGACCAAGAAGTACGGGAATCTCGTGATGTGTTACGTGGACGATGTGGTCATAGCAACACCAACCCTGGAAGACCACATTGATCGGCTCGATGAGGTCTTTGGATGCATGAAAAGAGCAGGCTTCAAGTGCAAACCATCGAAATGTGAAATCCTTAGGGATTCGATTAAGTACCTGGGAAGAATGGTGGACAGGCATGGTGTGAGGCCGGACCCGGAAGCAGTAGAGGCGGTGTTGACATGTAAGGCTCCGAGAACGGACACACAGCTAATGAGCTTCCTAGGGTTTGCCAATTATTACTGTGAATTCATCAAAGGATACGCAGACAAGGTGTATCCAATGCAGAGGCTGATACGCAACAAAGGAAAGAACTGAGAGTGACACTGAGTGACACTGAGATGAAATATGGTGCACCAAAAGCAGAAATGTTTGCAGTAGTCACTTTCGTGGAAAAGTACTGTGCATACTTGGGGAGCGCTCCCTTCTAGTTACGCGTAGACAACAGAGCGTTATCCTGGTTGAAGACCTACTCGATGGATCAGAGTTATATTGGTAGATGGATAGTAAGATTGGATGGCTACCACATGATAATCGAGCACAGGATGCGTGATAAACACCAGAATGTTGACAGCCTCAGTAAGAAAACTGAGTTCTATGAAAAATTGGAAAAGAAGCAAGCCAATCAAGCAGAAATAAAGGAGGGATTCTCGTTTCTGGACAAAGAAACTTATGAAGCGCTTCCCTTAACGAGATGGTTGGATAAGTCTGGACATCCAATTCCAGGGTATCCTGAGTTACCTTTCGAGAAAGCAGCCGAGATAAAAATCCTATCCAAAAGGGACCCGGCGCCCTTGGATCTGTTGCTGCGCTCAAACCTGGTCCAGCAGGAACTCTCTCGCATGAACATAAACAGCCTCTCATTACTGGACAAAACGGTGCAGGTAACACCGCAAGTGATGCGGATGCTGGGTGGATTGTTAGAGAGAGAAGTGACCAGAGACGACCCCGAGTGGGCAGCAGCCATGGCATCACTGACAGTCAGGGAGAAGGTGAAGATCATGCCGTCAATACGACAACACAAAGAAAACGAGAAGGATTGTAGGTCAATAGTTCAGCAACTAGTATCATCAATACCCCAAGAAGTTTTAATAAGTAATTCATACGGTCGGAAAGAACAGGGTAACGATACGCGAAAGAAAACCGTTACCTTTGAGGACCAAGATGGAGAAAGTGAGAAGGTTGAACAAAAACTGGAGCAAGATTGTTTGTCCGGGGAGACAAATGGTGAGAAAAGCCGGCGAGTTCGAGATCAACACACAGGACAAGGAAGTTTGTCCGGGGAGTCTGAGATAGATGAAAAAGTTCCTGACAAGAGACAGGACCTGGGGAATAAAATTTTGTCCGGGGAGTCTGAGATAGATGAAAAAATTCCTGACAAGAGACAGGACCTGGGGAACAAAATGTTGTCCGGGGAGTTCAGATGGATGCGAAGAAGGCACGGACCTGATCTGGAGGAAGGTGCAGACTCCATCACAGACTCTTCAATAGATGACAATTCCAGGAACTCAGGAATTGACACATACTCAGACAGGAACTCGAGCTCGGGATCAGACCTGTCAGATCTAGCGATCCACACACTGCTAGTGGAAACTCGTGCAAGGTATCTGGATAGAGAAGTGTACCAGGACCCTGACAGTGATCGCTACCTCATACCAAGCGAGAGAGTCTTAAACAACGCAGCGGATGATTTGGAAACAATAGCGGTATCGAAGCGGTCGATAAGTCTGTTGCCGCAAAAAGAGGTAATCAAGACTTATCTTCAGCCGTTCAAACAAGAAACAAAGCCGTTGGAGAAGATTTGGTGCGTTAAGAGTGAAGAAGACACACACCAGCCCAATGAGATGAATAGTCAGATGAGGGTTCTGAAGACATACTTGAAGGCGAGATACAGACTCTCGGACCTACTAAGGGCGCAGAGAAATGACCGCATGACAAGCAACCTGAAAAGGTGGATAGAAAATGGTGCACCAGACAAAGGTGACCTGGAAGAAGACAGTTACCGTATCCTGAGACAGTACTTCATGCAGAAGGAGGGGAGGTTATATTCGAACAAGGAAGGGATTGTTGCTTGCAAGAGAAGAGAAGAAGACAAAGTCCTATACAAGTATAACGCGATAGTGTTCCCGCAACTCTATCAGACGGAACTATTATTCAGATCGCATGATCAGATGGGCCATCAGGGAATAGACAAAGTGTATCAGAGGATCCTGAAGCGCTTTGAGTGGCCTGGAATGAAGAAGGCATGTGAGAAGGATCCAAGGAAATTGCGATTTCCTTTACAATCGATTGAGTCGTCTGAATTCAACGAGGTGGTGCAGATAGATCACCAAAAGATATGCATGACAGACAGCGGTTATAACCAAGTCCTGGTCATGATAGATCACTTCACGAAGTATGCAGAGGCCGTGTACCATACTCGGTGGGAGACTACGTATGGGTATTTCAGAACGTTATACCACCGAAAGGAACGAAAAAGCTCCTAGAGACATGCGACCACCTGCTCAATACGCGGATAGTGAGAAATGGTTGTTCGATGACGTTTCAATCGGATAATGGAACAGCTTTCGTAGGAGAGCTTACGAAAGAGCTTATGAGACGCTCACAGGTTGCTCAAGCTCACTCCACGACATACCACCCCCAGACGAATGGCTTAGTGGAAAGACAGAATAGGACGTTAGTGTCGATGCTGAGAGTATATTGTTCGATTGGGACAGATACCTTCCACAGGTGATGGGAGCCTATAATAGCACGCAACCCTCCACCACTGAGAAGTCTTTACTCTTAACCTTTTTCTACCCAGAGTATGAGGGAAAAAAAACGTCTCCACAGGTCTACGTGAGGGATGTGATCAGACGTCAACAGGAGTTGAACGATTTGTGTAGACAAAATACTCAGCAAGCACAGGCAAAGCAGAGGAAGAAATTCGACAAGAAAGCAGCTCCTTCGACAAAGGAGACTACGTATGGGTATTTCAGAACGTTATACCACCGAAAGGAACGAAACAGCTCCTAAAAAAGTGGAGGGGACCCTTCATGATTACGGAAGTGCACCAGGAGGCACGCTTTTATAGACTGAGTAATGGCCGAGCCGCCCACTACGAGAACATTAAGCCACACAATCCATCGACAGAAGACTGGTGTATACCCGCAGACATGAAAGAAGGGGATTATCTAATGATGAATCCTGCTTGTGAGGTCAACGAGAAGGGCACGAGGAAGAAGAACGATGGAAACGAAGTCGTAGAGGATGGAACAAATACACCGCTGGACCTGGATCCAAACGAGGTGATCGAAGCGGACGATGAAATCTTACCCTACGCAGAGGAAGATTCGCAGGATCCCGAACAGATGGAGGTTCCCAAGAATTTGGAACCAGATCCTCCGTTTACGATACAGACTCGACAGAACGCCGGGACAAGACCCAGAAAGAAATATAACCCTTACAGTGACGACTTTGAAGTAGACAGGATAGATCTGAAAAAGATAGTGGAAGAAGTAGTGGGTCTAGAAGGCATAACAGTGTCACAAGACATTGACATAATAGATGATCACGACCAGGAATGGATCGAGGACCGGTCGAAACCCAAAGTAGAACTCGATGACGAGCAACTGGAGTCCTACGAAAAAGATCTCACAAATCTGCGAGTCTTGGAGTGGCTGAACGAAATGACATCAGACCCTAAAGAGACCAGTGTCAATATTCAAGACGTAGATCGTGAAAGCATGAAATACATCAAAACCGAATGAGATGATCCTTCCTGGGCTGCCCAGGAAGGGCAACTACTCATTCCGGCCTCTAACCTCGACTTGATAACCCATATGCAATCGACGGGGACGTCGATGGATATTTTTGTCCGGGGAGTGGGGGTAGGACTTACCAACACCGAAAACTTGATAATAAAAAAATTAAGAATAGCAAGAGAGACGGGAGGCTTAGAAGCAGAAACAGGCCAGGAACCTAGGGAGGGTAGTTGAGTTGTATTTTAACTTACTAAATGAGTATTCAAGTAACATAATATTAACAGACAGTGATTTCATACTCACAAACAGAACATGTGCGATAGCAATCAGAGCAGACATGAGTTTTAGGACAGCGTTAGCGGCAGATTTTAAGAGAGAATACAAAAACGTGGAATTCCTTTGGAAGCAAAGATCAGGAGTAGGGGGTGTAGCAGCCTTACCTCCGGCGGCATCACAGATACCGGGAAAATACCTATGCTCCTTGGTGACGAGGGCAACGGAGAAGCAGCACGTGGACGCAGAGAGCCTAGTCTTGTCCTTGACGAGGTTGAGAGACTTCCTCGTGGAAATTGACGTGAAGGAGCTCTCGCTTCCAGTGTACGATCCGAACAGAGGACGACTGCATCCTCGGGAATTGTACGCGCTTTTACACGTGATATTTTCTGTTACTAATATACAAGTATATTTACATCAGAAATATTACTTAAGTATAGGCTGAGTGACGTGCAAGAGGGTGTTAGACTAGATTATGTAGTGTGTGATATGTGTGTTATGTTATGTTATGTGTTATGTTACTAAGATCTTGGGTGAAAAGGGGTTAGTGACCATGAACAACTGAATGACGATCTTAGGAATAGATCCCAAGTTTGGACTGTCCAATCTTAGGTCGAATTTCAAAATTTTAGAGACCGATTAATTTTAATAAATTTTAGGATAAAAATCTTTTTATCTGACTGTTTTTATATAAATTTTAACGAGAAGTTAAGGTGAAACTGACAAGTGTGATATTCGTGACCTGTTTTCTAGATCCTGATTGATCGTTTAATTGCTCACTTGAGTCAAACCTTGGAATCAAATCAAATCGAACCTGAAGAACAGAATGGATAATTTCAACTTGGATGAATTGATGGACCTGACAGAGGCATATGTAGGACCGATGGTAGATGCGATCTATCGTCGGCTAATGGATGGAGACTTCGCTCTGGAGGACCCAGAGGTAGTCATGTTGCTGACCGCCCTGATAAACATCTTGGGGCATGACAACCGTGGGGACCGCCCCTTGGAAGTCCTATTGATGGCAGCATACGGAGAGAGGGGAGTACTAGACCGCCCGAATATGAGAGTGATGAGGTGGAGAAACGGGGCTCTCTCAGGGAGTGACTTGGCGAATGAGCCTGGGTTGGGGAGTTCTAGGACTTACCAACCAGGTGAAATGCTTATGCCCTCCAAGCCCAAACCTGGGCTGACGAGAATGCATCAGGAGATAAACAGCGAGGCTGCCTCGTCTGGTTCACCACTGAGAGCAGCTGTGCCACCAAGGAGGGCGAAAGTAGAGCAAGGAGTTCAAACGAACCAAACCAGGCAAGACCTGGATGGAGTAGAAGACGAACTTGAAAGGACGAGAAGGGAGCTGGATGAGATGACTAAGACCATGCTCAGTACGGAGGAAGATAGGGACATGTGGAAGAGATTGTTCGAAGACTGCAGCAAAAAGCAGAGCGAAGAGATTGAGCGCTTGAGGCGGGATTACAAAGAGCGGATGGCGTTGACAACAGCCGTGGAGAAGGTGATATCTGCAAGGGGTGTTCCTCGTGGGCAGTCCCCGATGGAACTCTTGACGCCTCGAGAAATGAGTCAGACAACGGAAACACGACTCCCGACAGCAACAGGTCGAGTGACAATCCCGGACCCTAGTGACACCTTGGGTGACCAGTCGCGGAACAAACGGTGAAGAGGCTGATAGAGACAGCTGGACGACTAGTCGCCAACAAGAATGCACAATGTTCCGGGGTGACTGCACTCTATGGAACAATCGACAATGCGGGTAGAGTACAGATCTCCCGAAGCGTGATGACCAGAGAGGGAGTTAGCGACACAACGCCACCAATGGGGAGCTCTAAGGTCCCAGAGAGAAAAATACCAGCGAAGAAAGTGTCTCGAGTAATAGACGTGCAAAAGAATAATCAGTTGAGATATAACTTCACGGGAGTCCCGGAGACAGATCCGAGAGCTTGCTTCAATTGAGGGACCTGGACCCCGGCAGTAAACCTGCAGCAACCGCAACAGGGGACATCACATCTGGGAGACAGCTTAGTCAGAGTACTCTCGAATTTGAAGACCTCTTGGGTCACCACGGTGATGGCCTTCGGAGGCGCGACGGTAGCCCAGTTATATCGGATGGTGGAACTAATGAATCCAGGGAGAATCCCCAATGTGATGATCCTGGTTGGAACGAATAACATCTCGAGAAGTTCGGATAAGGAGGAAGCACTGTGGGAATCAATGATGGTGTGCTTGTTTACTACTCTCTGGCAGAAGTTCAACTGCACGGTACTGACCGTTTGCACTGTGCCAATGAATACAAGGAGCTTGACAGCAACAGGGAGAAGGCACAACGAATGAGTGGTCAGTTGGAATAATATCTTGAGGAATCTCGCAAGTCGGAATGCCGGAAGGATGATGGACAGGGTGGGTTGAACAGAGTCTTCTAAGAGCGGTTGGATGAGTTGGAAGTAGAAATCTTTGACACAGGAGTGCTAAAGGAGGAAGGAGCATCGAACGAAACGGTGATTACCACCTTTGTGCCTCTCAACCTGGAAACACGCTTGGGGACGGTCCCGGCCGTCACGAGCTATAGACAGCAGAGCTCCAGCGAACCAGGTCAAAGAGCAGACGTTCAAGATCGATTGGGAGAAGCGTCGGTGAGGAGGACCATTCATCCTAGAAGACTAGGGCCTGTAAACCCGATGGAAGAGACAACTAGCACGTCTAGATCAGACACGAGATCGGAGACGACAAGTACCAATCGAGAGGAGAGATGCCCGGATAGAGGCTCGTTGATGTGGTCAAGGCCCATACCATCTCACTGGCACGTGTACAAGGACGAACTAATGAAGCTGGATCTCCAGAGTGTGAGCTTCATCGAGGATGCCAGGAGGATGCTAAATGGAGCGAGGCTATCCGTCAGTAGACTGTACTCGATAACAGGCGTAGACTGGTTGATAGCCGCTGGCATAAACTTCAGCTCCACGGCGGCCTTGAGATTTGCTGACCTAGAGGGACTGCCCTCTAATAAAACAATGGGACCAGTGAACGCAAGACCATTGCAGGAAGTGAGGCTGAATCATGATGAGGGGAATCGAGACGAGAGACCGGGAAGATTTCTGACAACGCGGGCGCCGATTGGACAACATGTGAAGATGTTCAGGCAGGTGGCGACACCCCCGAGTCATGTGAAAGAAAGAACATATACGAAACAAGTGAGTCAAGATGGTGACGTCCAAAGATACGGCGGATTGAAAGCGATAAAGAAAGTTGGGACCATGTTTGCCGCGAACGACAAAGCAGAAATAAGGAAGGCCAAGATTATGATAGTAGCGAATTCAGAGTTCGTGTACACTTCCAAGTCTCTGTTTTGGCCGGATGTCATAATGTTGGCAGCGGTCGATCTGGACCTACTGCAAGCCGTATCTCTGGCTATAGGGGTACAAAGACAGACGGATATGAACCCAATCAGGATCGTGTTTGCTGGCATCAATGACCATTTACACAGTAGAGGTTTTCAGTAGTATATGTTGGGGCAGTTCAGCGGGGGGGGGGGGGGGGGGGGGTGAGGACCCCCATGTATTAACATAAGCTATAGAGTATCCGGTCCTCACCCTATGTATTAACATAGGCTATAGATTTCCCAATGTATTAAGATAGAAAATAGGTTTCCCAATGTATTAAGGTACGAGGTTTCAGATGGTAAGTTTCAGATGGTAAGTTTCAGAAAAATTTTCGGCGCCCGAATTTCCCATGTATAGATTTCCCTATGTATAAGAAATTCATTGTAGGGAATTAAGAACTCATTAGGGAATAGGATTCCTAATGTATTATAATGGTAGGTTTCAGATGGTAAGATGGTAAAGTTTCAGATGGTAAGTTTCAAAAAAATTTTTGGCACCCGAGTTTTTTGGAGCTCGATTTAGCCAATTTTCCAGATTGTAAAAGTTTTTCTAATCAAAAAACAACATACTGTTAATCCAAACGTAGCGTTTAAAAAGAGTTTTTTCGAAAAAAAGGTTAATTACAGAGAAAATGTATTAATTCACAGCATCGTATACAATTTTACTACAAAATCTCTTACAAGTTTAGAGGTTTAGTATGTATTTCATCACATTCAACTTCCCGTTTAGGGTAAAAATAGCTCAGTCCTTTTTTAGTTTGTTCATAAGTTGCGACTGCTATTCGTTGACTTCAAATTCAATGCCTCATCCATCTCCAGAGTCTTCTAATGCACGTTTGTTCAGACCTTTACTGCTAAACTTATACTTTTGACTTTTACTATCGTAACAGCAATAGGTTTTACTACACAGGCATAACATTTCGGTGCATCTGAACTCCTCCTTGAACAATCATGGTTCTCTCTTGTCATGTTTCTTATGTTTAGAACAGCAAGTACCGGGAAAAAAGTTTTTTTTTTTTTGCATCTGCTCTGAAACTGTCTCGACAGTCCTTGCTTCGCCTTTCAGTCCATTCTGCTCGCTTGCTGGGAAGGATACAATCATTCAAATCTTCTTCTGCCAAAGCCAAAAAGAGGGAATCTGTATCCATTTCGAAAATTCATCGAAAAAGTTATAATACAACTCCAACATTCTCAACTTGGCATACTGTACTATAAAAAACCCTACTATAATTGGTTCACGATGCTCTATAGTAGATTTAACAAGTTCCACTTCATAAAAATCTTTAGCTACGATATTAAGTTTCTTGAAGAATTGGTTATTGATAGCTTTGTGGGTTTTTTCGTCTCCAAGATATTTTGTCATTGTATGTTTTGATCTGTCTATTCTTTGATAGCCGTAGGAACTGTTTCCTAGAAGTTTCATTGTTTCAGCTACTACATCAGATAATGGACTTTCATCGCCGGCTCGCCTAGCATCAACAACAGACTGAACAAAACTGTTGAATACTTTATGCGGTGTGTTTTGTACAAAACGATGAATTTTTGTACATTGTAGTCCTAGATCCAAGTAAAAATTGAAAAGTGGTGTGATAAGTGTTCCGTTGATCAATTTGAAGCTCGATATCAACATTCTTTGCGATTGTTTTAACAAATCGTTTTCTTCCGCATATGTCTTCATATATTCACCAATATCGTTTCTGGAAACATCAATTTTTTTGAAAATATGTGGGAAATTGGAAAATTTTGCTTAAGCTCATCTGGAACACTCAGATCGCATTGCACATAGCCGAACATTTTTTCATTTCTAATGTTTTGCACTAGTGAATTGGCAGAAAGAGGTCTCTTGAAGGGAAAGTGAGTTCTAACGTGATTTTTCACGTCTACATTGTTTTTAAATTGATCCCACCAGCTACACTCCCACATTTCTTCTATAGAGTATCCTTTTTCTCGAATGTAGTCTTTTCGAAGCTCAACCATTTCTCTTTTCTTGGTTCCTCGTTTGATATCATCATCAGTTAGGCTTGGTCTAGCTTCTTGACAAGGACAAAAATGGAAATAACAACCCATTGCTTCAAAGACAGTCTTACAATGGTTGCAATAACCATCAACACTAAAACAATCAATTTTTTTCTGTTTTCCTGTAGTGTAGTAACTCTCAATTTTACATTCAGTTCTGGTTGCTTGAAAGTATGACATGACCATATTTTCAAATGTTCGAACTCGATTTTGCCTTGCCTTGAATTTTTGTGTTTCTTCATTGTAGTCCCATCTCGTATACAAACATGTGGGCTTATCTTGACACATAGAATAAGGATAGAGTTGACTAGCATCAATCCCAACGATTGATTTACACAATTTTTTTGATTTTCGAATAAAGGTTTCATATGCTACTGCTTTCCTTGTGAAAACAATTGAGGGACCACCGGTCATATCTTCCCGTATTTTTTCAAGCAAGTCACTATCACTCGAAAAAAATGGGTAAAACTTATAGTCGGTTGATTTGTGTAGACAGATGTTGGCTAGATTCGGCAGTGTGCAGCCGAGCTTTAACATATCTATCCCTTTGTCATGAAAAATTCAATCATTTTCGGCATATCAACAAGGGTAGGAACAACATCTTTGTTGTTATATCACCGTAGAAAGTCGCGAAATGTTGTCATCTTTTCCTGTTCCCAGATAGATTTAAGGTAGTTGTAGTTTTCCAATCCCGTAGCTGGTTTGGTTTTGAGACCGAGTTTTTTCAAGACTTGCTCTTCAGTTATCCCAGTGTTAAGAAGTTTTTGATAATCATCGAACTCTTTATCGAGAGGGTTACTATTCTTCAGTTTGCTGTAGAAGTCATCATACGAGGGTAGTTGTTGTTCATCAAGCTTGTTCGCAGTATCAAACCACTCGTATGGAAAGTATCCTTTCAGCTCAATGGCTTTGTAAGCTTTTAGAAAAGAGTCTAAGGTAGTAGCTCCACCCAAAAACTTCATAACGTCCAGAAGCTGAACATCTCCAAATTGAAGGAATCAAAATTGTTTGCTTTCTTGATAACTGATGGTTCAATTTCTTGTTCGTTGATAAGGTAGGGAATGAGGTATGATTTAATGAGGTTTATATCATACCGACCACTGTTGAATCCAAATACTGGTAGAGTATTGGTGTATATCTCTAGATGTTGCATCAAATCAATCAATTGATTTTTTTGAATCCTGAGAAAGTGAGTGGATGCGTCTGTTTCTTCCTCAATCTCGATACATTCATCTTCGTACTCTCTTGCTTCAATCTTGTTGAAACTAATTCGTTCATTAAGTATGCTGAAAATTGTGTGTAATCGCTTTTTGATGTTATTTTCAATTTCCAGAAACTTTGATCGCATTTCAGTTTTATTTTTTTTCCGGCTAACAACTCCAAGTTTGCCACAAAGTCAATAATGAGGGATTGTGGATCTTTGTCACACAAAAAAAATGGGTTTGTCAAGCAAATTGGATGAAATTGACACTGATATAGGTTCAAGCTTTCCAATCCAAGTTATTGTTTCGGTTGGTTTTAGTTCTTCGGATGGCACACAAATTGATTCAAAGTCAAAAATAGCGACAATTTTGAATAAGGTTTGTTCTTTTGTGTACTCAATATTGAACCCATCCAGTTTTTCAAATAACGTCTCTCGTAGAGTATAAACATTTTTGGGGTAAATGTTTTTGATTCGATCTTTGCATCGTAGGAGATGCTTGTTGAAGTGGTCTGCTTTGTGGAAAAATGTATCGCAAGTCGGGCATCGGAAGCATTTGAAGAAGTTGTCGATGTTATTGACGTAAATAAAGTGGTTGTTGTATCGTAGAAGTTTCACTGTGTTCTCATATTTACCGATACTTCTCCGAGCTAATTCTCCCACGAAGTCTCCATCTTCAATGTTGATATCGTAGATAAAGATGTTTTTATCTAGTACAACTTCAACTACTGGTAGATTATCCATCGAAACTCCACGAAACTGTTTCGGATCACAACCCGATTTCCCCAGAAAATCGTTAAAGATCTTGGAAGTGGATGTTTCAAGACCAGTTGTTCCATGTAAATGAACTGCAAGCGCTCGAAACAAACACAAATTGTCATTGTATGGTTGTTTTGTGTCTTGATCCGAAATCAAACAATTAACTTGGTGATTCATCAGAAGTGGTTCGGGAATCACAGAATCTGGACATCCCATAGGTACGTTTTTCAGTAAGGCTGCAAAAATGGTCACATTAGTGCTCAGCTTGAATCGCCATTTCGTATTTTGTCTCTCTTGTGTACAAATTTCAATGATATCTTGCTTATTGACCTTGTTCTGAATAGTTTTCAAGTCTGCTTTAGTACAAAGTAGTATAGATTTATCAAAGAGTGTGTTATTTTCATGAGCGTAGAAATAACGATATTCGCTTGTTTTTATATTACGTAACACAAATCT
This sequence comes from Symsagittifera roscoffensis, assembly GCF_963678635.1. Taxonomy (NCBI): domain Eukaryota; kingdom Metazoa; phylum Xenacoelomorpha; order Acoela; family Convolutidae; genus Symsagittifera; species Symsagittifera roscoffensis. Next base: position 82,715,247 of record NC_087064.1, on the reverse strand, counting down.
CAAGGCAATGTTGATTTTTGCTGCACAATCAAGTTTTTCAAAGACGTGATCCAGTTTTTCATTAACTAGATTAGGATCTAGTTTTGAAAGTTGAAATTTGAATACTTTGTGGCGTCCATTTTCCATCTCAGTATCTGACAAGAAGTGTTGACAGGCATTCAACTCATCAGCTGATCACTATCCTCCTCGTTTTCCAAGATTTTATTCAAATCAGCAACAGAATCACTCGTTTTTCTAGCTTTCATTCCGTGATCCTTCTTGCGATGCTGTTGAAGTGAATAATAGCTTGCAAATTCTTTCTCTCACGATACACACTTTGTTGACTTTGGGTTTGACTTTACGTGCTTCTTGCTCGTATGGAAATACATTTCTTGCTGGTTGTAAGTACAATAATTACATTCCGGACAAGAAATAACTCCTCGCACACAACTCTTGCGATGTCGAGCCGCATCGGCTGACCTGTACTCTTTACCACAATCCTCGCATTTCTCTTTCTCATTTCTATTCAGCGATGGCATCTAAAAAATGGGAGAATATAAAGCTGTTAGTACTTGGTACAAATCAAATTGGGAGATTTGAAATGTTCAAAAAGTTTAATAAAAAAATTTTTACTTACTTTGAATTGTTAAAAATATTTGAAATTTATTTCAAGTAGTTATACAAAGTATAGAGCAGTTGCTTTTATTATAAAAAAAAATCAGAATGAAATAAGTTTTTTTTTCTTTTTTTTTTAAGAGAAAATCAACCAATCAGAATTGAGTATTCTTTTAGTAACACTGTTTGTTGGAAATCAACCAATCAGAATTCAGCATTTTCTAAAAGTGAATTGTTTATTATTTTTAAAAAACCTTAACCATTATTTGAAAAATGTCTATCAAAAAGCATTTGAGCTTCCTCGAGTTACTTTACAAGAAAAAGGAAAAAATTCCAATTGATTTTCTTATTGATGAAATAGATGTTGACTCTTAATTTTTGATAATTTTTTGGACGTCTTTATTGTACAAAATAGAGTTATCCGACTAAGTAAAGGTCTCTTCAGAGAAACTTAATCAATCAAAAAGTTTACTTTTGATTCAAATGTTGCGTATCAAAGTTTTAAACTTACAGCTGAATTACACCTCACAAGGAAATAATTTTTGTTTATTCTCGAGAATTTGAAATTGATCAAAAAGTCGTACGATAATATATCAAAAACTCTTTTTTACCCCTATCCAAAACCCAAATTTATAAAAACACTACAGCAAAGTTCTTTAATCTTTCATTTCTTTAAAGATTTTCAAAGTTCAAAATCCTGCTTGATTCGGTTTGGAATGAAATTTCCAGAAGTCTGCTTAAGTCTGCTTGAGTCTGCTTTGAAGAAAAAATCGTCAACTTTGAGTTATCATCCCAAATTTAAATAAAAACTAAAGAACTTGACTATCTACTTAAAAACCAGTAATTTCTCATTGATTACATACAAAAAATTCAATTAACTTGATGAAAAAGGTTGCAGAGATGTTACTTTTATTAATTTTCTTTCCTTTGTTACTTATATCAGCAATATTTCTTATTTTTACTACAAACAACTTTTGGTCATTTATTTTAGCAATTGCTTTTGTGTATATTTTTACTTATTTGGAAGATTTAAGTCCTTAAAAGGGTCTTCTGATTGGATACGACAACTAGAACAGAAATGAACTTTTTTGTGATTGGAAACGACAATACCCAAAATGGAGCTTTGTTTCCGATTGGACACGACTTTTATCCAAGAATCCCATAAAAGGAAGCTGAAATCTGATTAGACACGACTACAATCCAAATAAGGAAAATCAATTCTGATTGGTTAAACACACACATTCGAGTTGAAGGTACCCCTACTGTCAACTACCTGCTCTCTCAGCTCTAAATATCTTAATTTCAACTTATCTTCCGTCAAATACCCCTCTCTCAACTCTTTCTCATTTTTACTCTTGTACTCAATTTATTGCTCAAAATGATCTTCTCAGTGCAAAACAGCAACCTCATGTACTCTGTAGAATTTTCTCCTGATCTAGTACAAATTCAAGTGCTAGAAACAGTCTCTGGAGTTTTTCTGGCACAAATGGATATCCCAATCCAAGTCTGGCACATGGTGGAAGTGATGCGAAGGGATTTCAACGAACATCATATGATGCAAGTTCCCATCACAGAGAACCAACTTGAAGAAATGCAAATGATGGGGGAAGTTTCTGATCATGTGGGAATGAACTATCCCGAGATTCCGGACTCAAGATTTGTGGCTCAACCAGTCGACGACTTCCTCTTTCCTTGGGAGGAGGAAGGATCAGTCGATAACCCCATCACAATAGATGAAGATGAGGGTTTCTCAGAAACAATGACGCCTCCAGCTCCACAACAACCACCAGCAATGGAACCTCGTCCAGCTCTGCGTTCTATAGAGAACCTCCAGATCTCTTCTGCTGCCCGAAAGCTCTTTTTGTAAACAAAGGTTGTTTGGTATTAACTTCGTTTTCTGTAATTAATTATTTTCTTCAATTTCATTTTAATTATGAGAATAGATGAGAGGTTCAAGGTAAACCATTGAACAACAATTAGAACTTAATTTAGAGCTCCGAACTAATTTTTGCACACATATTCGGAAAAACACTACAAAAATTGTATACAAATAAAAAGTTACCTAATCGATATTGCACCTTGTACACACTTTTAGCACTTTGTAGAAAAAATTGAAACACTTTTCGCATTTTATTGAAAAAAGTAAAACACTTTTCGCATTCTGTCGAAAAAAGTAAAACAATTTTCGCATTTTGTCGAAAAAAGTGAAACACTTTTCGCATCTTGTCAAAAAAATTGAAACACTTTTCGCATTTTATCGAAAAAAGTAAAACACTTTTCGCATTTTGTCGAAAAAAGTGAAACACTTTTCGCATCTTGTCAAAAAAATTGAAACACTTTTCGCATTTTATCGAAAAAAGTAAAACACTTTTCGCATTTTGTCGAAAAAAGTGAAACACTTTTCGCATCTTGTCAAAAAAATTGAAACACTTTTCGCATTTTATCGAAAAAAGTAAAACACTTTTCGCATTTTGTCGAAAAAATTGAAACACTTTTCGCATTTTATCGAAAAAAGTAAAATACTTTTAGCTTTTTGTAGAAAAAATTGAAACATTTTTCGCATTTTTAGTGAAAAATTGAAACACTTTTCGCATCTTGTTAAAAAAATTGAAACACATTTCGAATCTTCTCAAAAAAGTTGAAACACTTTTCGCATTATGTCAAAAAAATTGAAACACTTTGTACAACTTGTTAAAAAACTTGAAATGTTTTTTGCAACTTTTTGAAAATCAAAAGAAATATTACATCTTTCTTACATGTTTGAAAATTTTTTTGCAAATGTTTTTGACAACGGTGATTTTTTTTCGGTAATTAATGGTAACTTTGTAAACATATGAGTGAAAATAGATGGAATATCAGAAGTTTTTTATTGAAAAATTGACTTGATCACTATTTACAAATCCATAACCATCAATAAAACAATCAATTATTTTTGACAAATCATGTTCATATTTTGAGTTTTGTACTTTACGAACTCTTCCTAGAAAAGCTGAACCAATAGTTTGTGTGGAAGCTAGTTTCTGGTTAGAACATAAATAGTGACGTTTGAATTTTTTGCGTAACAGTCTTTTCTTTGCAACACTTGGCATTTTTTCTGCTCCTTTCCATTTCAAATTGTGATGAACAGCGCGGTCAAGTTGATTGAAAAACAACGCCAGTTGATGAAATAACATTCGAATAAAATCTGTATTTGTACAGAGTGTAAAGACAACCGATAATTTGGTATGTGAAATGAAAATTACCCAATCGATGTAAAATTTGATCGAAAGATGAACCAATCAGAAGTATGTGGAACTTACAATTTTCCAAAGAACAGTAAGAATTGTGGGTAGAGACACAAAAATTATTGGTTATTATATATTTTTCGTACAAATCACTGGAAACGGAAATAAATAGCAATTTTTGACAATACTCTGAATAAAAGCTGGAAAGAGCTTGACACATAGCTGCAGCCATCTGAAACAATGATTTTAGCTGAGAATTGTGGATTTATATAGGAACACTAACACCTACACAATTCCATATTTGGAAGTTTCCCTCAAAAATTCCAATCATAGTTCTATTTCCTTTTATGGTTCAGTGAATGACTCATATTGTTTACTTCCAATTTCATTTAATCTCAAAGTCATTTCTCTCATTTCTTTTCATCTGATCAGTATGTTCTTCAAAAATGTACTCAAGAAAAGATACAAGTCCCAATTACATTGAATTCTCAAAAAATCAAACAAGAATCGGTAGATTTGCTTGGTCCCAAAAATCCTACAAAGGGAAAATTTATTTTGAACCCTGCTTTCAGCTATTCAAGAAAAATGAGTTGGGACAACTCGAAAAAAGACCGCAAGTCTATCTTGGTGAAAAAGAAGGAGAAGCAATCTCAGCAATTAGAAATACTGTTATTCACGATGCTGAAAACCTTGGACTCGTTCCTATATTGGAACTCACTTCTGACAAAGAGTCAACTATGGATCAGGAGCTTGCCAACTGCAACAAAGTGTATGACATAGCAACATACAATAGAAGACAAATTTGTGTCACGATCAAGAAGTACAATATTAACAAACCTTCCTACATTCAGATTCAACTGTTCACCGCAAAAGAGAATGAAGCAATGAAACAAGTTGCCTATGTCAACTATACTTTGAACGAATTCAAAGAACTGTCCCAAATTTTGGGAGATTTTATGTTTGTTGAGAACTATAATGTACAATAATTTGTGTTGTTTATGTTTTTGTCTTGTAGTTTAACGATTTATCCTCAAAATCATTTTTCATTTAGTATTGGTGTTGAACAGTATGAGTTGGAATATTGGTTTTTCAAGAAATTTACTCTTAAAACTTCACAATAAATTGGGACTTTTTCATATTGTTCTAGAAGAAAAGCCCCAAAAAATTTCATTAACAATTATAGAATCACAAAAATTACCAAACTTGCAGAATTTGGACGTAGACTCCCAAATATCTCATTTTGAGTGGATTCTGCATAATGGTTGAAGAAAAATTCACATAGGATACAGATCAGATACCAAAAAAATAGAACTTGTACAATATCGTAGCAATGGAAATTAATGGGAAAATAATCAATCTTTACAACTACAAAGAGATTATTATGATAAATTGATTGATATGCTTCCTTCATTACTAGGTTATGTAGAGACCTTCAAAAAATCTTGTATCATTATTGACGAATGCACTGTAGAAAATGAACGTACAGAAAGTGAATGAAATTCTAAGAGTTTTTGAGATTATTAGGCAAGATTTCTCATCAAATACAAAAAGAAAAAATTTATTTCTTTGTACCTGTATTGTTTTGGACCCGGACAAAAAGTTAAAAAAAATGGACCAAAAATTTCCTTTTGGAGGACTAATTGGATACGGAAATTCCTGTATGGATTACTTTTTTGCAAAGTCCAAAATTTTTAGACTACATGCAATTCTACATGACTCTGCTGGATCTGTGAAATCTACTACAAAAAAAGGTCCTGGGTATCGTTATGTTGCACCTTGTCTCCCCAGTTCATGCTTTCTTGTTCACGTGACTGGATTATTTTTCTGTTTATTTGTTAAAATATTTGCTTCATCAGTATATGCATTGTTTGATTGTTAATCATTTTAAACAAAAAAACTCCAGAGAAATCAGGTAACAGAATGAGTCTAGTTGTTTTGGATGTTGAATGTATCGAAAGCAATATAGTGAAAGATTTAGGAGTTTATAAGGATGGACAAACAGAAGGATATTCCTTTCTTCCTCCCAAAAAATTCAAACCAACATCCCAATCTTTTTGGTGTACACAGCATCTTTATGGAATCAATTGGAGCTGTGGTTACGAAAAATATACTGAACTTGAAAAAAGATTGAAAAATTTAGAAGCCACAGACACGGAATTTTTTGCAAAAGGTTATGAAAAATCTAAGATTTTATCAGAATTTTTGGAAACAAAGATTATTAATTTGGATGACTACGCTTGCCCTAAAGTTCAGTTTTTGATATTCAAAGATGAAGAATATGATTGGAGTTGTAGCAACTACCCATTTCGTCATGCAAAAACTCTTCACTGTGCACAAAGAAAAGCATTTGCATACGGAACATGGACTCGATGTTTTTTTAACAAATTGTAAATTATATTTTTCTTAATGTACTACCATTTTCAAACTTTAATTAAATTTCATTGTCAACTTTTTCTTTTTAGAGTTAAGATGGTCGATCAATGTGACAAGCCCGTAAATTTAGGAAATTTTGTTTTTGATGAAGAAAATCATGAACGAAAATCATGGAAATTGTTTGGACGTACATGTAATAGATCTCTTTTAGTTTTTTTGTGCCAATTTTTTGTTTTAGTTTTGATGCTAGTATGTGCAATCTTTCGAATTATGTTATCCACAACATGTGAAGAAACAACAATTTGGGTAGCTATTTTATCAAGTACAGTCGGTTATATTCTACCTTCTTCAAAGTTATGAATAAAACAATATCTACCAAAGAACGAAATTTTATTTCCCTAGTTGGACCAAGTGGATCTGGAAAATCGCATTTTATTTTTGATTGGTTGAAAATTGGTACTTTTCAACCAGCATTCGACAAAAAATTTTTTTTATCAACATTATCAAGCTCTTTATAGCCAAATGCAAAGAAAAAACCTTAAACTTATCCAAGAAGTAGATTTTGACTTGATTGAAAATCTCCCCAATAATGGAACTAAGTGTTTGCTTATATTTGATGATTCTTGTGAAGAAATTTCAAACTCCAAACAATTTGTAAAAATTGCTACTACGGGGAGACACAGGGGTCTGAATACAATATACATCAAACACAATTCATTTCATCAAAGCAAATTAGGACGAGATGTAGAGTTACAAAATACACACATAGTCTTGTTCAAGTCGCCGAGGGATGTTTTACAAATCAATACATTAAGTCAACAACTAGGTCTAGGATCTCAATTGAAAGAGTGGTATCAAGATGCAACATCCGTTCCTTATGGTCATTTACTTATTGATTTAACCCCAAAAACAGTTGATTCACTTAGGTATTGCACTAATAGTGGCTCAGTTCCAACAACACTTTACTTACCAGCTGGAATAGAGACAAAGTTTTTGGACGATGAGTACACAATACGTCTCCATTCTCCCAATATTTCAAAAATTTTCCCTAAGGCTTCGAAAACAATTCATTCTCAATTACCCAAAAGATTTCATTCAGTTTCTGAGCGAGTGTTTGGTAAACCTATTAAGAGGAGAGTTTCGAGATCTTGGGAAAGAAGACGTAGTAAAAAATCGAAAAGAAATTTCAGAACTAACACAAAAAAGAACTCCTCTACACAAAAGAAGAATTATTTTAAGTTCAAATAAAGGGTTACAATTGATATCTATCATCACCCCTTTTGTCATTAAACGATTGACATAGTATGGAACAGTTTGTTTTAATTCCGTACTCAGTTTATCAATCACAAAGTACACTTCCAAGAAAACAAAAATTGGAACAAAAGCAAGAAAAAGAGGAGATTGTACCAAAAAATTTTGATTCTGTTTACAGTGCTGTAAATGCGAGGTTGAGAACGAGCAACAAAAAGCATATTATTGATTTAATTTTGAATTCTCCTAGAATTAAAATCAGCCAGTCAAACAATATTATATTGGATAATCGAGATACAAAAGAATCTATTGTAGACTTTGTGTGTGCACTAAAGCGAAAAAGTACCGATTTTCCAGATATTACTTCAATATTTTGGAAGCAACACATATTCTTCCTAAACTTGTTATTAACAAGAATGCCAAAGCAAAAGATAGAGGAACTTGGATCCCTTTCAAAATCTGAAAAGGTAAGACTAAACAGATTGTATTCTAGGGGCAGAGCTGCGTACGGTTCTATTCAAAACTTGAGTAAAGCGAGTGGTTTATCAAAAAAGAAAGTAGAAAAGTTTTTACAAACCAAGACATCGTATACAAAATTTGGTCCACCAATCAGGTCTTTCCGAAGACTTCAAGCGTTTTCTAAATATATCAATGAAATCTGGTGTATGGACTTGGCTTTTGTAGACAAGTTAGCTAGTCAAAACAATGGAGTCAAGTATTCATTAGTTGCTGTAGATATTTTTTCGAGATTTGTCAGAGTTCAAACAATGAAAACAAAGTATGCCAAAGACACTTTAGAAGCTTTTAGAAAATTGATTTCTCGAAAAAACACTCCTGAAAAACTTTGGGTTGATAAAGGAACAGAATATGGGGGAATTTTTAAGAAGTTTTGCAAGGAGAAAGACATTGAAGTTTACTCAACAATGAGTGAAACAAAAGCTGCATTTGCAGAGAGAGCAATTCAATCTTTAAAACATATAATAAATCGTTACATTGAAGATCATGGTGAAAAATTTGTCCCCCAATTGCAGCAATTTGTTTCTACATTGAACTGCCGCAAAAATCGATCAATTGGAAAATCTCCAAGAGATGTGAAAAACAGTGATTTTTTATCAATATTGTATAACAAATCATTCAAGAAATATACTAAACCAAAATTCAAAATTGGTGATAGAGTTAGAATTTCGAAAAATGATATTCCGTTCCGAAAAGGATACAAGCAACAGTTTACAGATGAAATTTTTGAAATTTCGGCAATATCTACGAAAAAACCTCCAACATACATCATCAAAGATCTCGAAAAAGAAGAAATTCTGAGAAAATTTTATGAAAAAGAGCTGAGAAAATGTTCAGATTAGTGGTAAGTCATTTTTTAAATTGAGTTTCTATCGATCAGTTGTCATGGATTCTTTTACTATTGAGCTAGTTTCTAATGCTTCTTTTAATTGTTATCCGAATAACAGACTTAGTTCCTTTACAAGGTTTCTACCGGAACAAATATCTAAAAGGAGAATGGGAGGTTGCTATTTCAGTAATATCGTACCCTTCTTTGTACCAAAACGTTACAGAGGGAAAGTTTACTTTCGTAGATGGACGAGAAAGTCCTGAGGAAAAAAGAAAAATTCAACCGATGCATGTTGAACCTGGATTGTATCCAAGTATTGTTGATATATTTGTAGCCATGAATGACAAAGTTCGAAAACGTAATGGCGCACAAAAATATAAATAAAACGGAATTTATGTATCAGTAGATAAGATTACACAAAAAGTTGCCATTCACTTACATGAGGATCAATCAGTGTTTATAATTCAAAGTGCTGATTTGAGTGACATTTTTGGTTGTGATTTAGAACAAAATCATACAGGTGTTATAATGAAAAGAAAAGGACCACATTATCCTCAGTATTCTTACGACATTATAAGAATACTTTCCTTAATGATTTATAGTGATATTATAGAATATAATATAAATGGCGATACAAAAACTCCATTACTGCGTTGTATTCCTTTCATTTCCAAAGTAAAAAATGGAGACATAATATCTACAGGACAGTACATGAACTATCAATCCTTCACAAATCTACAATTTAAAAAATTATTAAAAAACTCTTTCCACAGCATAAAAAAAAGAACTAAGGGATACTACAGGTGAAAAAATTCCTTTTGTGTCCGTAGGAATTACACGAGTTGTCCTCATGTTTCGCAAGATTTCGGATAATCATTTTTGATTTATACTTCATACGAAAAGGTTGCTCAAAATTCAGCTAAATTTCCTATTTTTCGTGGACATGCAAGGCAGCGTGGAAGAGGTTTTGGTGCTCTTGCACAAACTCTTGGGAGAACTGCAATTCCCTTCATTAAAAAATATATAGTCCCAGCTGCAAAAAGAATCGGAGCAGATTTATTTGAACTTGCCGCTCCAGAGATTGGAGAAGTTGTCAGTGGACGAAAAAAACTCAAAACGTTTGCAAAAGATGTTGGAACAAAAACAGTTCGAAAACAGCTGGGAGGTGGAAAAAAGAAATGCAAGCGTAGAACAAGGAGAACCATTTCTCGAAAGAGTAGTTCAAAAATCAGTCGCTCTCGCAAAGACATTTTGACAAGATAAAATGAGTGTAAATCAAAGTAGTCATTTTCGGTACGGAGTGTTTACAAATTCTTCTTTGGAGATTTTTGATAAAGTCCCAGTTTTGGAAACAATTATGTCATCTTACACACAAGAAGTATTCCCCAGTACTTCTCTGGATGAAAGCAGTATTGAGTTTGAATTTGAAACGGATCGTAATCTCTTCTTGGATATGCGTGATACCCATCTTAGCTTAAAGCTTCAACTATTAAAAGGAAGATTGTTTGATGCTTTCAAAAAAGAAAAAGCAGAACATAAAGCGAAATCGGAGGAAGATTCAGATGAGGAACCACAAACTTACTTAACTTATGTAAACAATCTACTACATTCTCTATTCTCCAACTGTGAAGTTTATTTTAACAATACAATGGTTTACAATGCCAATGGATTATATCCTCATAAGGCACAGATATCGAACGAATTCAACTCGTCAGCAGTGAGTAATAAAGGAATTCTTGCTTGTCATGGATACAGTTTTGAAGAAAATCCTGATGCATTTGATATGTATCCATTCACTGATAGAGCAAATTCCTTGGGAACAGGGATAACTTTTTCACTCTATGGGAGGCTCACCATTGATTTATTTACTTGCGAAAAACCGTTGCTACCAAATACCAAAGTTCGAATTAAATTTATTCGAGCTAGACCTATTTTTACATGTTATCTGATAATCCAAATGTCAGTCTGAAAATATTTGATTGTTCACTGTTTACAAGAAAAACTTTAGTAGCTGAACCTAATCATCAATATTTGCAATAGAATCTGGAAAGGGAACCTGCTCATTACAATTACATGGAAACTATAGCAAGAACCTTTATCATTCCATCTCGTCAAAACCAGTTGATTCAGGAAAAAGTTTTCAATAATGCCCCAATCAGAAGAATAGCTGTTGCAATGAATACAAATTCGGCTGTTGCGGGATCTTTTTATGAAAATCCTTTCAATTATCAACAATTTCATTTGAGAGAGCTTAGAATTATTCGGGGTGGAAAGCAATTATTTCATTAGATACAACTTCTCCTTGTCGACTCTATGTTACAACAATGAAAGCAATGCAGTTTAACGAAGATTTTCCAGCTCTTCCTATGGAAGATTTTCAAAATCACTATATTCTAGTTTTCGACTTGACTTCACTACAGGATGCCGCTGAACACTAGCATTATCCAGAACTTAGTGGAGAAAGCTTGAGATTAGAAATGTTTTTCCAATTTCCCTTGGAGCAAGTAACGGAAGTGATAGTCTTGGGAGAAAGAGTATCAAATATTCAAATTGACAAATTCGGAACAGTCGCTAAAAATGTTTTATTTTTTTTGAGTTTTCAGGTTCCTATAAAAATATTGTAACTTTTTTGGGACTTTTCTTTGTTATTGTCTCTGTACTATCTATATTGTTTTTCTTCAGACCTAAAGCTCCAGAAAAAATAGAAAAGGAATGCTGCTGAGTTGAAAAGCCGAGACACTTCTTCAACCTAGACTGTAAAACAGTATTCAATAAACTTTGCCCACTATATAAGGCTTGTGTATGGGACTTTGTTGATTCAATTCCTAAATGTGTGTAAGTCATTATTCTTTTTTTTCTTTTTTTTCCTAGAGTACACTATCAAACTATCAATTTCTTTTTTTAGTTGTAAATCAGCCTACAATTGCAAAGATGGATAATTTTTCTCTTTTGCAAATTATTGAAAAAAATTCCAGAGCTCAGGTTCAAGTACATGGGATCATACCCTTCTGACACAGTACCTCAACTAACAAAATACTCTTTTGCAATTATTAACTCAGCCCCAAGCAATGATAGAGGAGAACACTGGATTATGATTGCTCGACTGGATAAAAGCTACTACTTTGCTGATTCTTTGGGAAGAAAGAGATTAACTTACCCTTTTTTGATAAAAAATTTCGACGAATGGTTCCTCGAAAGCTACAAAAAACTGATAATTTGTGTAATTTTTACGCAATTTATTCAGCATTTCTCCTTTTTAAATTCTTCCAGAAGAACTTGAATAATTTTCATGATGTGTATGTTTTGAATTTTATCAGTAATTTTATGTAAAAGTGAATTTTTCATTTGTAAGTGTAAATTTTTGCAGTAATTTTACTATACGATGTAGTGAATTGTTTGATTATTTATGTAATTTAACTTTTTAAATTCCTTAAATTTTTTACGAAAAGCATCTTAGCAACTAGCCCTTTGATGAAACACGGAGAATGATGATGGAATATGGATGTTGTAGTCCCCCAATTGAAAGAATTAACGATAAAGTAGATAAATTTACGAAAATTGTAACCAACTTCTAGTAAATTGTATAATTTTCTTAATAGTTTATTCTGAGAAAGATGGAAAAATTATTACACAAAAATATCACAACCAAAAATAATATGATACTATATTTTCTCAGTGTAAACTTTTACCGTGGTAGAGCAATTGATAAATTTGGATGATAATTTTTTGGAGAATTTGGAAATTTCAAAGATTTTTTTAAAGATTAAAGACAAAGTGATAAAAGAGAACTAAAATGAATCGTAGCTAGATATATGACAGAATAAATAAACCAGTTGAGGTAAAAATAAATGAGATAATTATGTGAAAAAAGATAAAATAATTCATAAAATTAATAAGTTTAATGAATCTGTCATCCGTTCTCCAGATAACCTGGGGGAAAAAGATTAAGTGGGATAAAAAAGTAATCAACCGTGAGGAGCTGTCAAGATTCCCGTGATATCCCGTGGAGCGGAATAACTAACCTGTCAAAGATAATCCCCTCTAGACAATTTTCCCCAGATAACATGAGGGAAAATAAATAACTTGAAATGAGAATTAAAAAGATTCTTTCGAGAAAAAAAATATTCTGTGATATATTAGTTTATGATCCCATACTCTAAATCGAAACTTAAGTTTTGTCGAAACTTACCATAAAAAACTTACCATACAAAAAAAAATTTCGATTTTTAAATATAAAATTGTTTTTTCAAGATAAAACTTGAAAAAATTTCAAAAAATTTTCTGAAACTTACCTTCTGAAACTTACCATACCGAATTCTTGTAAGACAAGACAGCCCTTACATATCACTAAGCATAGAAGTCGGCTAAGAAACGCAAGTATTGACAAAATCGAACTCAAAAAATTCGGGCGCCAAAAATTTTTCTGAAACTTACCATCTGAAACTTACCATCTGAAACCTCGTATCTTAATTCCCTATCTTAATACATTGGGAAATCTATAGCCTATGTTAATACATAGGGTGAGGACCGGATACTCTATATCCTATGTTAATACATGGGGGTCCTCACCCCCGAACCCCCCCCCCCCCCCCCCCCCCGCTGAACTGCCCCAACATCCAACATATACTACTGTTTTCTGAGCAGACTCAGAGACAGAGATCCTACAACGGCAGAAAATGCTGTGTGGCCAGCAATAAAGGATATCCTTGAGTCAATGGGTGAAGTGGTGGATGCGACGAAGGAGGGGTCGTTCACCAATGTGAAACCGAGAGTAGTGTTCGCGCTGTCATCGGGGTATGAATGTCTCCCGGTTGGATTGAAATTCGTGTATGCGATCGTGACCTTGCTTTCGGAAGGGAAATATGATGGGATCATATCGGCCCCAAATCGCATGATAGAGATGGAGAACCTGAGACCACTCAGGGCTGAACTACCTGCGGTGTGGTCAGATATCTCGAACGCGATGAGAGGATTCAAGGACCATGCGCTGCACATGTTAGTGTTGGATGAGGTGCTGGGGTTGGAACTGTCCAATTTCAGTCGACAGCTCAAACTTAAACCGGGAATAGACGACGACCATCGAGTGATCATAGCAATGTTGAACGACTTATGGTTCCGAGCAATGGCAATGACAGGTGAAAAAGCGAGAAGGAAAAATTCCCAGGAGACTAGAGCTCATTTGGAGGCAATGGTTTTGAGGACCAAACCGGAGGCCAACCAGTGGCTACATCTAAGTCCTCGAGTTTCGGCATTGGGTGCAGATGTTTTTGAGCAAGGCCCCATAATGATCAGGAAGATCCATGCCTACTTGTTAAAGGAGGTGAACCTAGCGGAAAATGCTGAAGAAAAGACAGCAGAGTTTGTGAACAGAATGTGCCAGATTACCCTGAAAACCTTCTGGACCCAGGAAGTGAGGGGGGAAGAAAGCTTTAAACGGACAGATAGCATGCTGGAAGGGTTGGGAGCCGGATGGACCGCGTCCTTCTTGGCGAAAGTCTACCCGAAAGTCTCTCATTACTTGATAAAGGAATTACTCCAAGCAGTAGTGGAAGTATCGATTGTGGAACTACTAGCCTTGTTTGTGACGTTTGGAGCAGAGCGTTTCGTGAAAGGACCGGTGGTACTGCTCACCGAAGGAGTTCAGAACCTGCGGTGAGATGGACTTCTAACATTGATTGTGATTACCCACGGAAACTTGGGAGGACTAATGAAGCAGACACGTTGTCCAGAGCAGATGAGAGAGAAGGTGAGGCAATTAGACATGAAGAAAGCCACGGACTCGTGGAATAAGATAAGAGACCTGAGACACACTCTTATCCAGTATCTCTTACCACAAAATTGCTTTGGAACGGGAGAAGATGAGACTGTCGAAAGGGAAGAAGATGTGAGACGACATGTTGGTGGCATGTCCCTACTAACCGATCTGAGCTTGGCTATGAGGACCGATCCCTTAGCGTTGATCAGAGGAGCCACGGAGTTTGTGACAGTGATCTATGAATCAGCAGTCACGTTTTCGTTACCTGATGTTAAGTTGGAGGCGTATAGGAGGTCGGTGCTGCACCTGAACCTCATATCAGCAGTGGACGGTAGTGCGCTGAACTGGTGTGAGCAGCACGCATTGCGGGAGCTCATGAGCGAAGATCTGTTATTTGCGAAGATATCAGAGCCAGAAATGACAGTCATCAACTTTGATGATCACTTCCGTGATCGTATGGGAGAAGTAGAGAGAGGGTACATCGAGGTGTTTCCGAAGCTCTGGAATCTGAGACCCTGTGATAAGACGAACGGTGAAATAACCAGAGTTCCTCGTCTCACTGCAGCATATCACAATGTGAGAGAAGAGACGAAAGACTGGGGTGATTACGAGAAGCTGCCGGAAGAAATCCCTGAATTCCCTCTGATAAGAAGGATGTTGCTCGGAGCAGTCTCCGTGGTACAAACTCCTAGGTTGAGAGCATTTGAAACCAATGAAAGGAGAGTAGGGAAATTCGTGGGAACGATGGATCCATACTTTGTGGGGAGGAATGCTGCCGTGTTACAGTATACACAATTTGCCTACACGGATCAAGCGACGAGAAGGCGAATAAGTAGGGCGGGATTAGGCTTAGCGCCTATGAAGATGAGAGGCAGGACCGAACTGTCTGAGGCCTTCTTGATCCTGACTAGTGTGAAACCGGAGTTGACAGTAGGAGGAACGCTGCAGACGAGAACCTTCCTAGCACTCTTCGGCTGTGAGGAAATCAAAGTGGTCCATGGAGAAGAGGAAGATGGATCGGCCGGCACACTGATCATACCGAAATTTCCGGAAGGGGCCGACACTGAAAAGCAAGGACCCTCAAGCTCCAAGAAGGATACGTCAGAAGGAGATGATGGGCAGGGAGGAAGCCATCAAACGGAAGAACCCATGCAACAAGATGCAAATCAAGCTGGTGGGGAAGACGACAGGGCATCGACAGGAGGAGTATCCAGCCTGGATTTCAATTTACTCAGTGATTTTGCGAACAACGCGGATACGTTGGAGGCGACTGAGCCAGCAGATGAAGGCACTTCGACACTGGAACCTCCGTCAGCCCTTACAGAATTGAAACGAAATTTGCCGGAGAGCAGCTCTCCGGGCAATTCGAGAAATAACGAACAAAGAATCCTCATGGAATCACCTAGTAGAAGGAGAATAGAAGGCTCTGCGAGAGTACCTTTCGTGGGAACGTTGCCCGAAGAAGAGTGGGAAGTACATCACCGAGACCATGAAAGTAGGACGGGATGTAGATTGGACACAGTGGCGTTCATGGAAGAAGTCTGGACAGTAGTTCAGAGCTATGGGACCCAGTCCATTTTGAAAGTAGGTCTCAACCGACCATTGATGCGGGAAGTCCTTGACAAACTTGATGAGTGTGAAGGGAGATTGAGTGAGTTGTTGATTGACTCAGCCACAGATGAAAGTGAAGCCAACTCTCCCATCAAGATGATACCGCAGGATGATAAAAGAGAGGTGGTAGAACCAGGAAGGGAACGATGCGATCGAAATTGGTGAATCAACGAGATGAAGATGAAGTTAGGCAGCAAAATGATACCGAGGAGAGTAGGAAAGACGAAGGTGGATTCAGAGATATCGATGAAAGCTGTCAATTTAGCGAAAATAAAACGAGTCGAAGAGGTCATGGATTTGGGACAAGGTGATTATCAACTGCCTGGCACGGACAAAATGTTAACTGATGTAGCAATGGTGCCACCCGTTCTCATGGCAGGGATAAAATCAACGGGTTACAAATCGAAATGGAGTGACCGCACTCTCACTGGAGCAACCTTAGAAATGGAAAGACTCAGCCAATGTGGAGAAAGCACAATGAAAGACTTTAAACCATCTCCCATGAACCACGGAAAGGAAAGTGTCGCAGGACAACTAGTACCAGTGGAGTATAACCGACTGACAGTGTCGGAAGCTGTGTCAATAGATGAACCCGCCGGTGGATACATGGAGATGTTGGAGTACCGAAATTTGGCTAGAGGGTATGTGATGGCTCTGGAAGGCAAGAGTGCCATGGAGAGTTATCTGGAGACGATGTTGCAAGGCACCACCCTCAAGCAGAAGGCATACGGAACTCTGGTATCGTCTGAAATGCACTCGGAAACGATCGAGCAATTGGTGAGCCTACCATGGAGAGCAGTATGTTACGATACTTCGAAGAAGAAATGAGAACCACGCCAAAGATACACAATCGCTCTGATAGCAATGCCCTATGTGAGAACAGAGTTACAACTGAGGTTCGCTTGGTGCATGACTGGACTGACACGCGGGGAATATGACTCGGAAGAAAAAAAAATATCGAAGGGAGAAAATGGGACTTTAGCGTCGTCTGAGATGCAGGCAGAAACGATGGAGCAATTGGTGAGCCTTCCATGGAAAGCAGTGGTGTTAGAGGACTGAGAAGAAGAGATGAGGACTGCGCCAAGAATACACGCTCGCATGGCGGTACCTTACGTGAGAACCGAATTACAACTGAAGTTTGCCTGGTGCATGATGGGATTGACTCGCGAGGAGTATGATTCGGAAGAAAGGAAGAGGTCAAAAGAAGAGAAGGTTTTCCTTATGACGAACCTGAGGGATCTGATAACCCAAGAGGGAGCTGAATGCAGACTGTAACGTGCGTGACCTTAACATCATATATTGCGTGAAAACCCTGGAGAGACAACACAAGCAGCTGACGATTTTGTTTGGGAACGTTATTATGAAAGCAAGGACGGAAACAGATTTGATCGCAGATTGCCATGGAGGAACCGAGGTGAATCTAGTGACTGCATTAGGATTCTACAGCATGTTTGGTTCTTTAGAGTCACTATTGAATCTAGAACAGAAACATGAGATGGTCACAGCCATCAGTGTAGAAGTGTTCCCAGGAGTTTTGCAAACTGAGCAGAAGCACATAGGAAAATGGAGGGAAGCGATCGAGGCGGAAATGAACATCAGACACAGTGAGACTCATTGAAGACCATCAAGAGCACGATATTTGATGGAATCGACATTGCCTCTAAACATTCCGATGAAAGTGAAAAAGATATGGGCAAGAAGACGATTGATGCCATGGTTCAGAGCTAACATGACTGCATGGTTGTACGAATATGCCAAAAAGCATATGTCGAAGCACGGCAGAGTGTACAGTGGATATCAGCTGGACACTGGAGCAGGAGCTTTCAAGCGAGCTTTCGTGACTCATCGGATTGCAGTGACCACCGCTGTAAAAAGAATTTCCAGGACAAGTGAACGTAGTGGAAAGGAGAAGGTAGAGATGTTGAAGGAAGATTTGGAGAGAAACGTGACGTTGTGTCTCCACAACAGCTTCTGCAGGAACAGAGAATCTAACGTGGATCCCCTACCTTGTTGCAAACAGAGGGTAGAAGAGCAGAAGTGTTGGAGGACTGCTTCCAACAGCTTCATAATAGCTAACGATGTGTTGCAAGACACAGAAACTAAAAGTGCAGAGTCAGTGTCACAGGAGGCAGAGATGGAACATTGACAAATGGTCGAAAGAACAAGATGCAAAAAGAAAGAAAATTAGAAGAATTTAGAAATTTTAGAACTTCTAAGCGACGAAAAGAAGAGAAACAAAGGAGTGACGAAACAGAAGAAATTAAAACTCAGAATTGTTTTATGTGTGTGAAAAAACTCAAGTGAGAAACCAAGCAACCAAGTTTTAATTGAAAACTGAAACATTTAATTGAGTTTTGAACATTAAAGAAGTTGTTCCATTTATAAATTTGCATTTTGATTTTAGTTAGTGGCTTTAGAGCCACTTACTATTTATTTAGAAAGGCTTGAGTAAATAGTATATTTAAATATTCCAGCCTGCATGACTGTTTTTAATCAACGAGGAGAACTGATCACTTTGTGGTGACATGAAAGTCTTGGGTAATCTCTTGAAGAGGGAGATTGTTTCATTGTTCTTTCTAACCACAGAGTTCCTTAGTTTTAATGTTCAGGACAATCAAGATTTCCGAAGGGAAGAAGCATAGTAGGATAATTTTAGCTTGTTGGTTGGCAGGACTGTCCTGCAAACCAACATCTTTTAAAATCTAGGAGAAAAAGTTTTAAATCAGGACATTGATATTAGAAAGCAGAAAAGATGTTTTTATCTTAGGTCAAATCCCCAATGTGCAGATTAGTGAAAAAGTGGGAAGGTTATAGTGATGTAGTATGATGCCATTTATATTCTGCAGTGAGTCGATATGACGCGGATAAAAGTAATTTCGTGCATTTTGTAAATTCTGTTTGATGACACTGTACCAATATTACGAACATTGCGAGATTCAATGGGGACTTTGACCGGACTGTCCGGGGAGTATGTGACATCCAACCAGAACGGACGAAAATGCAGATTCGAAATTTTAGCAGCTAACCTTCCGAATTAGCAGTTTTGAAGGATTATCAGTGTTATTGGAACGATTGGCCAAACTGTGAAGGCTAGAATATTCTGGTGTTTCAAAATTTTAAATTTTTGAAGTATGACGTCATATTTCTAAGAAACGTCAGAAACGGCCATTTTGGCAGAAAAAACGAAATGAAACACAACAACAACAGTTGCGGCGACGATAACAACGGAAAAACTTAGAATCGGAATTAGAGACGAGCAGAAATAGCAGAGACCGTTCCGAGTTGCAACTATTGTGTCGCTACAATAGTTGCAAGGCCGTTGCGAACAACGGTAAAGGGTAGAAGACAGCCTTCCGGAAGGAAACAAGAGGTCTTATTTCCCCGGATCCAAGAATCCGGAAGGGTCTCGGGACTGAAACTCATAGCATTTTATATAAACTTTTAGCTTCCCTGTTATGTCCTAAATTGAATTTGATTAACATCTGAATTCATTTTGCTAGGATGAGAAGCTAGGAGTTGGGGGAAAGGGTTGATCCAACTTCGATGGAGATGATGTTTTTTTATCTACTGAACAAAAACAATAATAATTCAAGAAGTGGTAGTAGCCCTGATTTTAGGAGCGATCTCGTGGTCTGGGGATACTGAGACCCAGCCATGAACTCACTGATTTTGCATGTAATTAAGTTAATTTGAGCGTTCTGGTCGAAGCCCGAGAACAGTAACGTTTTTGTCGACCCGATGTTAGAAAGACCACCAAAAGAACTGGCTTTGGTAGAGACGGTGAAAAACATGTAAAGCTCTGTTTAGACGTTGGCCAGTTGTCTTAGGACCTAGCTTTATTTTCCCTCGATATGTATCTTCCGGGCAAATGTTACAGTTAGCAGCCACAGAACAAACAACTATTGCCCAGCCGGTGTCGAGGAGCTGACAAACTATTTGAAGTCGAAGAAGCAGCAGATATTGGCGATCGTTTATTGCAGAAGGGAAGGAACACCCGACTTGTTTAGTCAGCTCCTCGGCACAGGAGTGCTCACTATTCCAGCTACAAAACGGCTACTCTCCAAGAGCAAGCAAAACGACCCGGAGCAGCTCAAGGAATATTTGAGACTGCACCAGAGTGCTGAATTGGAGCTGAAATCTCTGCGATTGGTAGTGGCACACAAAGAAAGGCTGTCAGAGCTGATTGGCATTATCAGGCGCAAACAACAGAGACCATCACAGACAAGGAGGAAGGCGAAAGCAAGACGTGAGCAGAAGCTGAAGGCAGAGGAAGTGTCTGCGCTTCAAAGACAGGGGTGAGAAGAGTGTGATTTGTTTTGCTTTGTGCCTTGTGAGTTTAATTACTCGTAGCCTGCAAAACAATGACCGCAGTATTTTTGACTGTTGTTTGGCTCAGACAAATTTTAAAAAGAAAACTAACTTGGAAAATTGTGTTAGACTATTTAAAATTCTTTAAAAAAGTTCAAGTATCTGTAAATAGACTGAAGTTTTTGAGAAAATGTCTGAAAAATGATCTAATACCGGACTTTTTGAAGTTTAGGTCTCCGAGAACGGTTTTTTTTTGGACCAAGCTGTGCATAATTTTCAATTGAAACTACTAAGGACTGAAATTTCTGGGGCAAATGAGGATAGGAAAAGGTATGAGGAGATGCTAATGAAAGCAAGATCACTGGTGCAAAAAGAAATTGACGAACAGTGGTGGGCATCCATTTTTGGCTTCTAGAGGCGTCAAGTGGAGGCAAGCTTAAAGACAACATCAGAAAACCATAGAAAAAAGTTAGAAAAACTGTCCGAGAGACAAGATAAACCTCTTGCGGAGAAATGAGCGATCAGTTAAGGTACTTGATAACATTGAACTGCCTGAATGGGTATATGAATGGCTATCAATGGGCAGGAAGCACCCCATTAGAGACAATTTTAACAAAACACATTTTTTGGCGGATATCCACCAACCCTGGAGGATCATATAGAGAAGTTGGATGAGGTGTTTACTTGCATGAAACAGGCGGGCCTGAAGTGTAAACCCTCCAAGTGTGAAATCCTCAGAGACTCATTAAAGTATCTGGGTCGCCTTGTTGATAAGCATGGAGTAAGACCAGATCCCGAAGCGGTCGAAGCGATCTTGACCTGGAAGGCACCTGAGACAGACACGCAACTGATGAGCTTTTTCGGGTTCGCTAACTATTATCGAGATTTCATCAATGAATATGCCGATAAGATTTACCCCATGCAGCAGTTGATGAGAAGCAAGGGTAAAAAATTCACTTGGACTCATGAGGCACAAGTTTCAATTGAAAACAATAAACGGGAACTTTGCGAAGCACCGGTCCTCGGCATGCCAACCGAGAAGGGGATGTTTGTGTTAGACACTGATGCATCAGTGGTTGCGATATCGGGCATACTTCACCAGGAGCAAGAGTGGAACGGGAGAACAGTTCTCCGTCCGATAGCCTAAGGAAGTAAGGTCCTGAGAGATAATGCGATGAAGCAAGGCGCACCAAAAGCGGAAATGTTCGCGGTGATCACTTTCGTGGAAATAATACAGAGCCTACTTGGGGAGTGCTCCCTTCAAGTTGCGTGTGGATAATCGTGCTCTTGCTTGGCTGAAAACCTATTCGATGGACCAAAGTTATATTGATCGTTGGATTGTGCGCCTGGATGGATACCACATGATCATAGAGCACCGTACCCGTGACAAGCACCAGAAGTAAAAATAGCCTCAGTAAAAAGACAGAATTCTATGAGCGACTAGAAGAGAAAAAGGCCAATCAAACAGAAATCAAAGACGGATTTTGATTTTTAGATAAGGAGATCTAGAAAACTACCACTCACCAGGTGGCTGGACAAGTCAGGGCATCCCATACCAGGACACCCTGAACTTCCGGTAGAGACGGCCGCTGAAATAAAGGTATTGGCCAGGGATGATCCTCTTCCGCTGGATCTGCCAGTCCGATCCAACCTGGTACAGCAAGAGTTTATCAGGCTGGGTATAAACAGCATAGCCCTACTAAATAGGACAGTGAACGTGGCGCCGGACTTCATCGGGAAGCTCCGTGACTTGCTAGATAGAGCATGATCGTGAGTGGATGGAGACCTTGCAGCGGTTGACCGTCACTGAGAGAACAGAGAAGAGGCCTGTGACCATTCGCAGTCGAGATTTTGAACGGGATTGCCGGTCGATAGTGAACCAGCTGGTGAACTCATTGCAGTAGGATGTCTTGTTGAGGACTTCGTTCACAGAACATCGGACACCGAACCATGTCCGAGCCACAGAAGAAATCAGAATCAAGTCGAAATCCAGCTTCACGAGAAAGGTACATTAAACGGATGCTAGGGAAGAGTATGAGCCGAGCTCGGATTGTTCATCCGGGGACGAGACAATGTCCGGGGAGCCAGGCACTTTCGAGCCCGTACAACCAAGGGACAGAATTTTGTCCGGGGAGTCGGATTCAAAGCAATCAAGCGACCGAATTTTGTCCTGAGAGTCGGTTTCAAAGTAACCAAGGGACAGAATTTTGTCAAGGGAGTCGAGAAACATCACAGACAGATTGGAACATAATGATGTGGAATCCATCGGCTCGAGTGATGACTCGAGGCCCCAGTACTGGGAGAACACATCTGAGACTACTTCCAATTCTGATGTTTCGGAAATGGCGATTCATTCCTTGTTGGTGGAAAGGAAACAGCGCGAGCTGGACCGGGAAATGCACCAGGACCCGAACAGAGACTGGTATACCTCCGATGAGGAGGGCACTGTAGTGGATAATGCCGCAGATGAGCTTGAACTGATAGCAGTGTCAAAACGCCCAACTAGATTACTACCACATGGTACGGTCGTCCGTACCAACCTGGAGCCATCTGTGCAGGCAGCAACACCTTTGAAGAAGATATGGTGTGTCAAAATGGTGGGTGATGCCCATGCCCCGGAGGTAATAAGCGGACAATTGAACGTGGTAAAGACGTATCTGAAAACCAGATACCGGCTGTCGGATCTCCTAAAGGCACAAAAAAATGATAGAATGACGAGTAATCTGAAGAAATGGATCGAGAATGGAGCACCTGACAAAGGAGATTTAGAGGAAGACAGCTAAGATCTTGAAGCAATTTTACATGAAGAGAAAAGATCTGTTGTACCTGAACAAATACGGAATCGTTGCCTGTAAACGCAAGGAAGATGACAAGGTCCTTTCTAAGTATAATTCAATAGTGTTACCACAGTTATACCAGACTAAATCGCTCTTTCGTTCACATCATCAGATGGGCCATCAAGGCGTGGACAAAGTGTACAACAGGATACAGAAACGATTCGAGTGGCCTGGTTTGAAGAAGGCTTGTGAAAAATGGATCTCTGCATGCTTGTCGTGTCAACAACAGGCGAAGGACCCCAGGAAACTAAGATTCTCCCTGCAGTCAATCGAGTCATCGGGATTCAACGAAGTAGTGCAAATTGATCATCAGAAGATATGCATGACAGCCACGGGCTACAATCAAGTGCTGGTAATGATCGATCTTTTCACGAAATACGCAGAGGCAGCCCCTGCATGACAGCATCAGCGGAAGAAACGTGCGATCACTTGATAAATGTGTGGATAGCGAGACACGGCTGCCCCATCACGTTCCAGTCAGACAATGGCAAAGCATTTGTGGGTGATCTCACGAAGGAGTTAATGAAGAGGTCGCAGGTGGCACAGGCCCACTCGACCACTTATCACCCACAAACGAATAGCCTAGTTGAAAGGCAAAATCGCATGTTGGTATCCATGCTGAGAGTTTATTCCTCACGCTACATGGATGACTGGGATAGACACTTGCCGCAAGTGTTGGGCGCTTACAACAGCACAGAGCATTCCACCACGGGAATAAGTCCGCATATGATGCTAACTGGTCACGAAAAAGCTCTTCCTTTAACGTTCTTCTACCCTGAGTGTGAAGGAAAGAAAACAGCACAGCAAAAACACGTGCGTGCGTGATGTTATTAGAAGGCAGCAGGACCTCAATTACTTATGCAGGAGGAACACGCAACAGGCGCAAATCAGACAAAAAAGGAGATTTGATAAAAGGACTGCAGATGGAAAAACCTACTCAGTTGGCGATTATGTCTGGGTGTTCCAGGAAGTAGTTCCACCAAAAAGAACCAAAAAAGTACTGAAAAAATGGCGCGGTCCATTCCAAATGACAGAAGTGCACCAAGGAGGTGGTTTTTATCGATTGAACACCGGACGAGCAGCTCATGACGAAAATATCAAACCGCACAATGCCTCATCAGGAGACTGGTGCATCCCAGCTGACATGCATGAGGGAGACTATTTGATAGTGGATCCTGCTTGTGAAGTGAATGAAAGAGGTACGCGCGACAAAAACGACGGGAATGAGGTGGTAGATAATTGCGATCTGCCACTGGACCTGGAGTTGACCAAGCGAGTGGAGGTGGACGACGAAACTCTACCTTATGCCGAAGAGGACTGGGACTGCCCAGAACAAACTGAAATTGACAAAGGAGTGCAGCCTGATTTTCCCTTCACCATGGAAACACGCCAGAGCAAGAAAGGAAGGAACAAGAAAAAGTACAACCCGTATGGCGAGGATTTCGTCTTAGACAGGATAGTTTTAAGCGATATGATGGAATCGCTGCTGGTATTGGATGAAGTAGCGGTGCCACAAGAGATCAACGTAGTCAATGACATGGATCAAGATTGGATCGATGATCGCTCCGAACCAGAAGTAGAGTTCGAACCAGAGGTGGAGCAGACTCATGAGCAAGAATTAACGAACTTGCGAGTGCTCGAATGGCTCCATTACCTGCCGGCAGATCCTAGAGAGACAATCTCGACGATTCAGGATGTCGCTAAAAACGGCATCAAATACGTCAGTCATGACAATACCGAGTCCAACTGGGTCGCTCCAGATGGTCCTCTACGCGTTCCGGAATCGAACCTCGATCTGCTCGATTTTGGGCGATCGACGGGGACGTCGATGGATATTTTTGTCCGGGGAGTGGGGGTAGGACTCACCCACACCGAAAATCTGATCATTAAAAAATTAAAATCGGCAAGGGAAAAGGAAAATTGGAAACGGAGGGCGAGAACCCTAAAAAACCACATTTTGGACGAATTTTTGAATCTTATTTTGATCTACCAAACCACTATTCAAATAATGTCGTCATAACGGACAGCGATTTCATACTCAAGGAATGTACATGTGCTATAGCGATAACCGAGGATGTAAGCTTCAAAACAGCACTAGCGGCTGACTTCAAAAGAGAGTATAAGAATATCGAGTTTTTATGGAATTAGAGGCCTGGTGTGGGAGGGATGATAGCGCTGCCCCCTGTTGCATCACAGATACCAGGGAAGTATTTGTGTTTCCTAGTTACTAAGGCCACTGATAAGCAACACGTGAATCCAAAGAGCTTGGTTTTGGCCTTGACTCGACTTAGGGATTTTCTGGTTGAGAGAGGAGTGACCTCTCTCTCGTTACCAGTCTATGATCCCAAAAAGGAAAAGCTACATCCGAGAGAGTTATATGCCCTTGTACATGTGATAGTTTCGGAAACTGACATAGAGGTTTATTTACATAAAAAATATTATCTGAGCATATGCTAGGAGTTGCATTCAGCGATAAGTGGTTTTATTAAGTTCGCTTCATAGGTATTAGGATTAAGTTTTAGGTTAGCTACTAGGGATCGTGTTTTTATGTAATAGTGTGAATACTTGCTGTTTATGTGTTATGTTATTGTTAGGGTATGTTTTATGTGATGTCTGTATCATAAAGGCCTGGAACACTCCAGGTACTGAAGGTGACAGCGCTCATTTGTGCTATCTTGATAAGGTTGCAGGTGGACGATCCACCTTGGTGCTAGTTTTTAAATCAAGAACAAAAGAGAATTCCAATGGATCGTTTTTAAAAGATGTGAATGATGTTTTATCCTGGAAATAGAACGACATGAAATGATGGTTTTAAGTCTTGACTTGCTTTTTAGATTGTAGATCTTGATTGATCCGATTTTGTTTATTGAATTTAAGAATCAAAAGGACACGACGACAAGATACACACGAGAGAAAGAAGGGTGACACAAATGACTTGATGGAATTTGTCTCAGCGAGTCTAGGAGCGACTCTAGACGAGACTATATCAGCGAACGATTGACTGTGACTTTGCACAAGAAGACCCGGGATGGGCGATGTTTGCGGTCACGCTCCTCAATGCGTTAGGACGAGAGGGTCGAGGGAATTGCCACACTGAAGTAGTGTTGATGCTGGCCTTCGGTGAGTCCGGGACTGCCGAGAGAGGTCGAAACCGACTGATGAGATGGCGGCGAGGAGAATTGTCTGGCCACGACTTGGCTCGTGAGCCGGGACTAGGCGAGGAGAGGGATCACCGGCTAGGTGAGATGCCCCTACCTGTTCAGCAAGTGCAGTCGCTCATCGGAGCAAAAAGACTACGTGATGGACCGGGCCCATCACACTCAGCAGATTCTCCAACGGCTGCTCCTCCACTGAAGAGAGTGAGGATGAATGAGATAGAGATCAGACCTCGGAGACTATTGAGACAATGGAGAAGAAGGAAAAAGATCAGAGGGAGCTATGCGCCAAGCTGCAGGAGTACAGGGTAATAGCTCGAGAAAGAGACGACTGGAAGAAGAAGTTCGAAGATATGCAAATAGCCTTCAAAGAAGAAGAGATAAAACACCTGAAAGAGCTATATATGGCAGGGGTGAACCAAGTGTCACCGGAGGTTCTGGCGACGACGAACTCTTCGGATGGATCCAGGGACACACGTCCCAAGACGAATGGACAGGAGCTGTGTGCTCCGAGAGAGCCCGGGACTGCTCAGTAGATATCACTGTCTGCTCCGAACCCAAAGAATACGATACCGAATCCTTCAGACAACTATTTGGCTCCCCAGTTTCAGGAGTCATTCAATCAGGTGGCCAGATCAGCGATGAAGGAGATCAACAGGACGACTGGCCGGACGCTGGGTACGGTCGTCCCTTCTCAACGCCTTGATCGTTCCTCGAGTAGCTCGGAGCGAATACCTCGAGCCATAGTGCCAACGGGAACTACACATGGAGAAACGACTCAGAAATCTCGCGTAGTGGAGATCAGGAAGAACCTAACGATACGCAACCAGTTCGTGGAAGGTGCCGCGGAGCATCCTCGAGCTTGTCTGAATGGCATGGGCTGGAATACTGCCATTAGCAACCAGGCAATTTTCCCAGGGATTCGTCATTTGGTTGTAAGAAAGAGTCTAGTGAGGGATCTGAACGAGATCTTTGTCAGTGGTCAGACCACTGTTCTATCTTTTGGCGGGCCTCCGTGGCTCAGGTCAACAAGATGATGGAGTTCCAGGGCGAGGATCACCTAGATCTGTTGGTGATAACGCTCGGGACCAATGACGTTTCGAGGGCTTCTGCAACCTCACAGGGCAAGTGGGAGTCCCTACTGGTCTGCCTTCTGAACGAATTGAAGGAGAAATACAGGCCCAGACTCGTGGTGCTGTGCACGATACCGCAGAACCCGGAGGTGGGCACGCCGGTGGCGGATTTTATGAACGGCAACGTGACCCGGTGGAACGAGATGACCCGCAGTCTGGTGAGAAGCAATCCCAGCGAGCTGCAACTCATGGGTCTGGAGAACTTGCTGCGCATGATTGATCATCTCGCGCTCACCAGAGATGGGATACACTTCAACACCCAGCAAGGGAGACGCTGGATAAACGACGTGTTCCAGACGCAGATAGGGGAAATGGAGCAAGAATTGAGGACAACCAACTCACTGGCTCGGACCGGTTCGACCGGAGGAGGTAGAGTGAGGGGTAATGTGCCGGAACTTTTCGTCAATCGCCTCGGGCCGCTGACAATGGAAACGGGTGCAACCGCTCCCATTGCTCCAAGCTCAGATGTGAGAGAAAGGTTGGGGACTGCTCCTCCCCCTAGAAGACAACCGTTGGAGAGCCGACTTGGGAGATCAACGGATCAGGGTCAGACTAGCTCTCAAACCACATTGAGGACGGGTAACCCGCCCGCCACGGCAACTCCTGCCGCTACAGCAAACCCATCGACGAGCGCCACGCAAGGGGACGGAATTGAGCCAAGCAGCGTGCTGCCTTGGAACCCACCAGACCCCACCGGTTGGGGACAGTATAAAACGGACAATTCAACGAATACATTGACGTGTCGAGTGGATGCAAGGAGGATGATGGGTGGAGATGGTCCCACAGTGTCGGGATTATATCGAATACCGGGCGTGGACTGGCTGTTAGTGGAATAGGAACAGTTTAGCTCCGCGATCACGCTCAGGTTCGTGGACCTTGATAGATTGCCTCAGGACAATACCTTTGCGCCCTTGAATACCCGATCTCTCACGGAGAGCCAGGGAATTTACACCACCTTCTCAGAGGGGCAAATTCCTGACAAAGAAAAAGCCCAATAACAAGCATCATAAGATGTACAGGCAGTTCTCTAAACCACCCGGCCAAGCGCCTGGTGAATATTCGTGCGACTATCACCGAGCGACCTCGGTGGAAGGGGACGATAGGAGATACGCGGGACTGAAGGCACCAGTGAGTGACAGCCTGTTTGCTGCCTATGATCTCCTGGATATAAAGGCTGTCAAATATCTGATAGTGGCTAGTTCAGACTATCTCTACACGCCCCGTCCCTCTTTTGGCCCGACGTGATTTTCTTGACAGCGCCTAAGTTGGACAGGGGCAATCAGTAGGCATGACGATAAGCCTGCGGAGGACGATCAGCATGGATCCGCAGGTGAAAGTAATTGCCGGCTCTAATGACCACCTGCAGAGCAGAGAGTTGTTGTCCCGTCTGACAGATGGGTCAATCCCGAGCAATGAAGTCATAGGAGAGGCTATAATGACGTTGCTCTCAGCCATTACCGAGGTGGAGGCATCAGTGCAGCGACACTTCACCAAGAATGTGGTGAAGATCATCTTTGTATTATCACCGGGGTACGCCACACTGCCAGAACCCCTACAGTTTGTGTACACGATGGTCACAACTCTAGCGGAGGGACGACTCAGCGTGATAATACCTGCGCCGAACAGAATGGTGGACCCTAACACTTATTACCTACCCCGTTCTGAGCTTCTTGCAATCTGGGCTGAAAAGGATCTAAACTTGGGAAGGTTTATATTTCCCCTTTCAGACATAAACTTCAGACTATCAGTTAGTTAGCAGTGTCTGCAAAAACAACATTTGCCAAGAACAGGTTAATTTAAGGACTACCCGCAAGGTAAGAAAAGAAAAATTAAAAGATCCGGAAATTGTTCCTTCATAAACAGACCCTGCCACTCCGTAGTATCTTTTTTCCTCGTTTTTCTTTCTACACTCACATCAGCATTTTTTCCCTTTTGGTTGATGTAGAGTTTCGAGCGGTTTGAATAGCAGGACTTAATTACAAGTTTTCTAGACTCGGATGTTTTTTGAGGAAAAAAATAATTATAATGTATTTGACTTAACCATCAAAAACACAATCACCAAAAAAGAATTTGAAAAATTTTTTTCCGGTTTGAAAGGGAAATTGAATGTTAAAAAAATAACAAATTTAAACTCAAATAAAACACCCGGACATTCTGATCTTCCAGCTTGGGCTCTGAAAGATGGGTGCAAGGAAATATAACCTCATCTAACATTTCTTATAATTGAATTATTAAGTACAATTTATTTTCCAATTAGACTCAGAAGATCGAATTGTTACCCCAATGTACAAAAAAAATGATCCAGAAATAGCAAAGGACTATATACCAATCTCCAAAACAGGTTCAATCTCTAAAGTTTTTGTGAAACTACTATAAAAACAAATCAATGAATACTTATTATGTAATAACCTGCTCAACAACGCCCAATTTGGTTTTAGAACCTCATATTTAACGATAGACGCCATCCTTTATTGCACTGAGTTCTTCCGCAAATCAATGGATGGAAACAAATATGTAGCCGTATCTTTGATAGACTTATCAAAAGCTTTCGATTCTATTAACCACAATCATTTGAAGACAAAACTAAACCATTTGGGTTTCTCCGACTCAGCAATTGAAATGATTCAGAGCTTTATAAACAACAGGCAACAGAAAATTCGAGTACTTCACAAAACACTTTTTAAAATTCAACATAAAGTAAACTGATTTGATAATATTTAGCAAAAAAACATCAAGGCAGAATCCACTATAAAGCTAGATGATATTAAACTAGAAGAAAAGCCAGAAGTTAAATATTTGGGGAGGAAATGAAGATCAATTTCTAACCTTTCAGAGAGAAAATAAAAACAATTTAAGAAAAATGGCTTGAGAGTTCAAAAAGTTACAATCGATAAAAGGCTTACACAAAAACCAAATACGTGAATAACACAAATGATGAGAACAAATGATTTATATCGAAAAAATTTTTTTCAAAAAATTGTTCTGAGTCGGAACCAAATTGAAAATGCAAATTCAAACATGAACGCCAGCATTATAATTTATAAGGCTCTGAAATTAAAGTTTGAGGAAAATTTTCAGTTTTTTTTTCGTGAAGATCCTTCTATGGCAACCTATGGAAAAACAACATGGAAACAATTTATATAACCAAGAAAAAACGCGTGACTTACATTTGTTTAGTAATATTGTTTATCCATTTGCAATTAAATTTCTTTGACTTGTGCATTGCAAGCTGAAAGTGACGCTTTTTTTGCCCCTTCTGTTTTTACCTGTTGAATGGTTATAACACAAGACTGACAAGAATCAGACTCGAAGTGATCAGCCTTGAGCAGTCAGGAGTCAGCTCAAACAGTGTCAACTCATTACTTGACTCCCGAGAGATAGAAAAAAATAAATATTTAAATTGCAAATCATAATTAGTTTCAAATGTGCCAGTGTATGTCAGATACAATACTGGACAAAAAAACGCAAACAATGTTTAATTAGAATTCCAACAAAATATTATGAAGCAATCGACAGCAAATTATTTGAACTACTCTCTATGAAAGTCTCAGTTTTGAGCTCCTCGCTTTTTGGTTTATCACAAATTTACAAAATGAAGAGGTCTTTGATAAAAAGCAAATTTAAAACGAGTTCGCAACTATGTGCATTGTCAGGTTTTATTACAATAAAATTAATCAAATGACGATAAAACATCTATTTAAAAATGTTATTTACAATAATTCACACAAATTTGGGTTTTTAGCCATCATGTTAAAAAATAAGCCAAACAACGCTGCCCTCTAAAAACACTATTTTTAATAGATTTGCGTGGAAGTTTTTGGGTCATAATTTTGATTTAGACATGTACGTTTTTAGAAAAAACTATGAAAGCTTTGGACTAAATTTCACCGTTAAATCCCTGCTCTAAAACTCAGCGCGAGTGCTTAAACCCGGTTTCTCTTTCTTGAAATGTATTGGCTCTAGTTTTAACAATTTGTTTTTGGTTATTCGACCTATCTATAATTTCCCAACTAAGATCTTCGCTATTTCCCTCAACTTGGCGTTGCTGAAAGTGGAGGCCTACCGGTGATTCTGTTTCTTATGTTCCTTAATTATATTCTTCAAATGTCGAACAGTTTGTCCAGCATAGGTGGGAGTGCATCCACTACATGACAGTTTTTAAACCACTCTTGACTTGAGGTCATTAAAAAATGCTGACTTCATTGATGGTAAACATGATTCTAGTTTTCTTGTGGCGAAAACCACTTGAAAACTAGTGAAATGTCGTAACCTATTAGCCAAATATTGTCTTTGGTTTCCTCTATGTGGCACCATCAGCATTGGGGCCTCATATGCTTTGATGATTGAGTTGAAGAGCCCTTCTCACTACCCAGCGGCTTGCCCTCACCCTCGATGATTTTGCATCATTTTGCGGACCAATTTTCAGGGTACTGATTTGTCAGAAATTGCGCCCTATAAACTCCCTTAGCCTTATCAAATTTATCCCAGTTATATGTACTCCTAAAAACTCAGAGGACAAACGGTCATAGGATATCTTACCGCATTTTAGATGACACCAGTTTCGGCAACTCTCGATCTCAATTCGGTTTGAAATATATGTTACTTTTCTGCAACATGGGCAAAAACCAATTTTGCTTTCATTGGTTGTACCTCCGTTTCTGCCGGTGTTTCTTAACTTAGAGCAAACTCGTACTCTTTCAGCCCCAGCTATGCAAGAATTAAAGCGTGGAAAGTGCCCGTTGCTAGACCATCAACGTGCACATACCATGAATCATTAGACTTGACCGCCATGTTCAAAAGCCCATCCATAGTTGCTCTTCGAACTTCAGTTGGAGACTCCTAGCTTTAAAGCTTCTTTAAGGCAATTTCAATTGCTTCCTTCAGGGAAATATTAGTGTATGAATTTTTCACATCAAGAGATAATATGGTTTCATCAGGATCTAGAGCAATCTTTTCTATTGTTTTCTGGCATCTTTAGTATTGTTTTCTATATTGGCTCCAAGTAGAAAAGATTGCTCTAGTTTACATTACTATCAAGGTATAATTTAAACATGGAGGCAGAGCAATACGCAGAATGGGTCCAAGAGCAGAAAAACAAAAAAAAATGACTTATTTTAATTTAAACGGTCTAATTGATTCAACAATTATTAGAATTGCCCAAAAACACCAAGAAAACGAATAAAATATGCAAGAATTGACTAATTTATTTAAATTTTTGATAAAATTTTTTTTTGGAAATCTTGATTAAAATTCAAAATTCATGCATAAAGTGTTCGCTGCTTTGGTATTTTTGAAATTTCTGACAAATATTTTAACAATTGACTTATTAAAATTGATATTTTTGAGCTTCTGCTCTTGAATCTATTCTGCTATTCGACCATTCTGCTTAATGACTGGCCATCTTTGAGGATGTATATTAAAGACCAAAAATATGACAAATGGAGTCACTGTTTTTCCCTAAGCGACCTTAAAGTTTTTCAATGATAATTTACCATAGGTTGCCACTAATGGGTTTTCCTGAAATAAAAGTTTTGTCATTCGAATAGAATGACTTCGAAAAATGTATGTCATTGAGGAATTTTTACTGGAGCGGTTTTGTAAGAAGTTATGCTGATTTTGAAGATTTCTGAAATTGAGCGAAATTAGAGGGCTCCATTCCAATTGAAAACAATTGACGTATTTTTTTCAAAAATTTTTTAGGCGTGCATGACACGTAACATTTTTTATTTTCGCAGCAACTGAAACCGCGAAAAAGACAGACAATTTTTGCAAACACAATACAGACATGCCACCAATAAACAAGACGATTCAAACTACAGTCGCCATTATTTGAAGAAGAGGGCTCCGAATTGTAGCGTTCGGGCAGCTACAGTCGTTAAAAAGCATTTTCCGAGAACTCAGAGGGCTAACGGTAAAATTTGCTACCCTTCCTGATGGTGAAGAGGATGCTTCTTCGCACAGATCCAGGGAGTCGGAAGGGTATCGGAGAGTAACTCTAAACAAATTTTTTTTCAAACAAATTTTAGCTTCCGGGAATGGCCTGAAGTGAATTTAAATTAACATCAGATTCATTGTCAGATAATGAGAAGCTAAGAGTTGAGGAAAAGATTTGATCCATCTCCGATGGATATGATGATGTTTTTGATGATGTTAAAAAACAGTAATTTAGTAAGTAAGAAATCCTATTTTTAGGAGTGACCTCTTGGACTGGGGATACTGAGACCCAGCCATGAGCTCAAAATATACATAAAATTAAGATAACATGCGCGGTTTAGCCTATAGCCTTTAAGTTGTTTTAATCACTTCGTCGGCCCAATGTTAAGTGAACCATACATTGAACTGGCTTCTGTAGAGACGGTTAAAATCATGTGAGATTTGTTTAGACGCTAACCAGTCGTTATAGAACCTAGCTTTATTTTCCATCGGTATGTACCTCCGGCCAATGTTTCATATAGAAAGTATTCCACAAATGTAATAGAATTTCATATTGTAACTGATTGACTGATTGTTCAAAAAACAAGTTTTTTCTTAAATTGTACCTGATATCTTTCTACGAAATATAACTTTTGGAGCTCATATTTGTGACAAAATGGTAGTTTTGTATATGTTTTTTTGATATTTAGATAACAGTTGAGTTTGTATTTTCCAAGAGTGGCTTATTAGTTTCCAATCAAGGAACAAGGAAGTAAGCAATAAACAGTTTTTCGATTTCAAACGTGTGCATTGCAAGCAGAAATTGGCGCTTTTTTGCCTCTTCTGTTTTTACCTGTTGAATGGTTATAATACAAGACTGACACCAATCAGACTCGAAGTGGTCAGCCTGGAGCAGCAGTCAGGAGTCAACTCAAACAGTGTCAACTTATTACATGATTCCAGAGAGATAGAAAAAAAAACAAAATTTAAATTGCAAATCATAATTAGTTTCAAATAAGCCAGTGTATGTTAGATACAATGGTGGACAAAAAAAAACGCAAACTCAGGTTTTACATTTTTTCAATATTTAACTTTAAAGAACCATTTTGGACAATGTTTACTTAGAATTCCAACAAAATTTATGAAGCAATCGACAGCTAATTATTTGAACTACCCTCTATGAAAGTCTCAGTTTTGAGCTCCTCGCTTTTTGGTTTATCACAAATTTACAAAATGAAGAGGTCTTTGTGAAAAAGCAAATTTAAAACGAGTTCGCAACTATGTGCATTGTCCGGTTTTAAACAATAAAACTGAATAAATGACGATAAAACATCAATTTACAAATGTTAATTACATTAATTCACACAAATTTGGGTTCTTAGCCATCATGTTAAAAAATAAGCCAATCACCGTTGCCCTCTAAAAACACTATTTAGGTTAAAAATGTTTAATCTCTAAAATTGATTAGAAGATAATTAATAGATTTGCCTGGAAATTTTTAAGTCATAATTTTGATTTAGACATGTACGTTTTTGAATAAAAAAACAATAAAAACTTTGGACTAAATTTTCAGCGTTAAATCCCAGCTTCTAAACTCATCGCGAGTGTTTAAGCCCGATTTTTCTTTCCTGAAATGTATTGCCTCTATTGTTAACAAGTTTTTTTGGTTAATCGACCTATCTATAATTTCCCAACTAAGATCTGCGCTATTTCCCTCAACTTGGCATTGCTGAAAGTGGAGGCCTACCTGTGAGTAATTAGCCGCGGAGCATCCTCGAGCTTGTCTGAATGGCATGGGCTGGAATGCTGCCATTAGCAACCAGGCAATTTTCCCTGGCAGTCGTCATTTGGTTGTAGGAAAGAGTCTAGTCAGGGATCTGAACGAGATCTTCGTCAGTGGTCAGACCACTGTTCTATCTTTTGGCGGGCCTCCGTGGCTCAGGTCATCAAGATGATGGAGTTCCAGGGCGAGGATCACCTAGTCACGTTGGTGATAACGCTCGGAACCAATGACGTTTCGAGGGCCCCTGTAACCCCAGAGGGCAAGTGGGAGTCCCTACTGGTCTGCCTTCTGAACGAACTGAAGGAGAAATACAGGCCCAGACTCGTGGTGCTGTGCACGATACCGCAGAACCCGGAGGTGGGCATGTCGGTGGCGGATTTTATGAACGGCAACGTGACCCGGTGGAACGAGATGACCCGCAGTCTGGTGAGAAGCAATCCCAGCGAGCTGCAACTCATGGGTCTGGAGAACTTGCTGCGCATGATTGATCATCTCGCGCTCACCAGAGATGGGATACACTTCAACACCCAGCAAGGGAGACGCTGGATAAACAATGTGTTCCAGACGCAGATAGGGGAAATGGAGCAAGAATTGAGGACAACCAACTCACTGGCTCGGACCGGTTCGACTGGAGGAGGTAGAGTGAGGGGTAATGTGCCGGAATTTTTCGCCAATCGCCTCGGGCCCCTGACAATGGAAACGGGTGCAACCGCTTCCATTGCTCCAAGCTCAGATGTGAGAGAAAGTTTGGGGACTGCTCCTCGCCCTAGAAGACAACCGTTGGAGAGCCAACTTGGGAGATCAACGGATCAGGGTCAGACTAGCTCTCAAACCACATTGAGGACGGGTAACCCGCCCGCCACGGCAACTCCTGCCTCTACAGCAAACCCATCGACGAGCGCCACGCGGGCGGACGGAATTGAGCCAAGCAGCGTGCTGCCTTGGAACCCACCAGACCCCAGCGGTTGGGGACAGTATAAAACGCACAAGTCAACAAATACATTGACGTGTCGAGTGGATGCAAGGAGGATGATGGGTGGAGTATGAAGGAAAGAAAACAGCTCTGAGTATGAAGGAAAGGAAACAGCACCGCAAAAATACGTGCGTGCGTGATGTTATTAGAAGGCAGCAGGACCTCAATGACTTATGCAGGAGGAACACGCAACAGGCGCATTTCAGACAAAAAAGGAGATTTCCCCTAGCGGTTGGGGACAGTATAAAACGGACATGTCAACGAATACACTTAGGTGTCGAGTGGATGCAAGGAGGATGATGGGTGGAGATGGTTCCACAGTGTCGGGATTATATCGAATACCGGGCGTGGACTGGCTGTTAGCGGAATAGGAACAGTTTAGCTCCGCGACTACGCTCAGGTTCGTGGACGTTGATAGATTGCCTCAGGACAATACCTTTGGGCCCCTGAATACCCGATCTCTCACGGACGTCCGTAGGAGAGCCAGGGAATTGACACCACCTTCTCAGAGGGGCAAATTTCTGACAGAGAATAAGCCCAAAAACAAGCATCATAAGATTTACAGGCAGTTCTCTAAACCACCCGGCCAAGCGCCTGGTGATTATTCGAGAGATTATCCCCGAACGACTTCGGTGGAGGGGGACGATAGGAGATACGCGGGACTGAAGGCACCAGTGGGTGACAGCCTGTTTGCTGCCTATGATCCCCTGGATATAAAGGCTGTCAAATATCTGATAGTGGCTAGTTCAGACTATCTCTACACGCCCCGTTCCCTCTTTTGGCCCGACGTGATTTTCTTGACAGCGCCTAAGTTGGACACGGGCAATCAGTAGGCATGACGATAAGCCTGCGGAGGACGATCAGCATGGATCCGTAGGTGAAAGTAATTGCCGGCTCGAATGACCACCTGCAGAGCAGAGAGTTGTTGTCCCGTCTGACAGATGGGTCAATCCCGAGCAATGAAGTCATAGGAGAGGCTATAATGACGTTGCTCTCAGCCATGACCGAGGAGGAGGCATCAGTGCAGCGACACTTCACCAAGAATGTGGTGAAGATCATCATTGTATTATCACCGGGGTACGCCACACTGCCAGAACCCCTACAATTTGTTTACACGATGGTCACAACTCTAGCGGAGGGACGACTAAGCGTGATAATACCTGCGCCGAATAGAATGGTCGACCCTAACAACTATTACTCAACCCGTTTTGAGCTTCCTGCAATCTGGGCTGACAAGGATCTAAACTTGGGAAGATATATATTTACCCTTTCAGACATAAACTTCAGACTATCAGCTAGTTAGCAGTGTCTGCAAAAACAACATTCGCCAAGGACAGGTTAATTAAAGGACTACGCGCAAGGTAAAAAAAAGAAAAATTAAAAGCTCCGAAAATTGTTTCTTCATAAACAGACCCTACCACTCCAGTTTTTTCTCCGTAATATCTATTTTCCTCGTTTTTCTTTCTACACTCACATCAGCATTTTTCCCCTTTTAGTTGATGTAGAGTTTCGCGAGTGGTTTGAATAGCAGGACTTAATTACAAGTTTTCTAGATTCGGATGTTTTTGAGGACAAAAATAATTACGATGTATTTGACTTAACCATCAAAAACACAATCACCAAAAAGGAAATTGGAAAAAAGTTTTTTTTTCCGGTTTGAAAGTGAAATTGAATTTAAAAAAATTAACAAATTTAAAGTCAAATAAAACACCTGGACATTCTGATCTTCCAGTTTGGGCTCTGAAAGATGGGTGCAATGAAATATCTCATCATCTAACTTTTCTTATAATTGAATTTAAAAAGTACGATTTATTTTCCAAATAGACTCAAATACCTAACTTTTAAGAAAAATTTTTGACAATGTTTACTTAGAACTCCAACAAAATTTATAAAGCGATTGACAGTAAATTATTTGAACTACCCTCTATGAAAGTCTCAGTTTTGAGCTCCTCGCTTTTTGGTTTATCACAAATTTACAAATTGAAGAGATCTTTGACTTAAAAAAATTCAAAACGAGTTTGCAACTATGTGCATTGTCAGGTTTTTTACAGTAAAACTAACTAAATGACGATAAAACATCAATTTACAAATGTTATTTACGATAATTCACACAAATTTGGGTTCTTAGCCATCATGTTAAAAAATAAGCCAAACACCGTTGCCCTCTTAAAACACTATATCTAATAGATTTGCGTGGAAGTTTTTGAGTCATAAATTTGATTTAGACATGTAGGTTTTTAGAAAAAACTATGAAAACTTTGAACTAAATTTCAGCGTTAAATCCCTGCTCCTAAACTCATCGCGAGTGCTTAAACCCGGTTTCTCTTTCCTGAAATGTATTGCCTCTAGTTTTAACAATTTGTTTTTGGTTATTCGACCTATCTATAATTTCCCAACTAAGATCTTCGCTATTTCCCTCAACTTGGCGTTGCTGAAAATGGAGGCCTACCGGTGAGTCTGCTTTCTTATGTTCCATAATTCTATTCGTCAAATTTGAATAGAATTTAAAAGGACAAAAATTCTATTCAAATTTGACGAAATTCTATTCTATTTTCTTGTGGAGTATCCTTCTTCTTGTTTTTAGCTCGGCAGAAGTTTCCAGAATACCAGACCATCTTGGATATTGATGCGTATACATCATGGGATATCTTACCGTATTTTAGATCATACCAGTTTCGGCAACTCTCGATCTCAATTCGGTTTGATTTATATGTTACTTTGCTGCAACATGGGCAAAACCGTTTTTGCTTTCATTGGTTGTACCTCCGTTTCTGCCGGTATTTCTTAACTTAGAGCAACTCTTACTCTTTCAGCCCTAGCTTTGCAAGAATTACAGCGTGGGAAGTGCCCGTTGCTAGACCATCAACGTGCACATACCATGAATCATTAGACTTGACCGCTATTTTCAAAAGCCCAGCCATAGTTGCTCTTCGAACTTCATTTGGAGACTCCTAGCTTTAAAGCTTCTGTAAGGCAATTTCAATTGCTTCCTTCAGGGAAATATTAGTGTATGAATTTTTCACATCAAGAGATATTATGGTTTCATCAGGATCTAGAGCAATCTTTTCAATTGTTTTTCTGGCATCTTTAGTATTGTTTTCTATATTGGCTCCAATGATGTTGTAAAACAATTTTGCCTTGATTTTGATAAGATTCTCATACGAGCTGCCCGAAAGTGATAGCACTGGTCGTAGGGGTATCTCAGCCTTGTGTACTTTAGCTTTACCGTACAAACTGGCAGGTTGCTCCCTGTTGACCTCATCTTAGAGTATACGTGATCCTTTATCTCGTCTCTTTTGTTCAAGGCAACAAAATTACTCATGGCAAAAAAATCTAATCTTTATTGTCATTTAGATTAGTTCATTGTAAAAATCATGTGATGCACACAGTTGCGAAAACGTTTGAAATTCATTGTTTATCAAAAATTTCTTCTCGTGTTTAAGTTTGAAGCGTTCACTTTTTTCGGGGTCTGAAAATGCCATTTTTGATCGTCTACGCTTGGTTTTGCATCGCAGTGATTTGTTTCTCGAATAATCGGAGTAAAAAGTTTGTTCATGCTCGGTAAGAAAATTGAAATAATCATTGTAACAAGTCTAATTAATTCAAAATTTCTTACAATTTCACGTAATTTGAAAAAATTAAAGCGGATGATAAAAACTGGCATTTTCAATCCCGGAAAAAAGTGGCAAAAGATTCAAACTAAAAAGTGAGACTTTCAGAGAGTTTAGCTTAGATAAATTTTGTCTGTCGCTCCATTTTTTTTTCGAAATTCTAAGTTAATGTAGCCAAAATGGTCCTTAGAGTGAGGATCTTTAGCGAGTAAAATCCTGAATTCGCGTTGATTTGTTCCACTATGTATAGAAGAAAATTGAACAAAAATGAGTTTACATTACTATCAAGGTATAATTTAAACATGGAGGCAGAGCAATACGCAGAATGGGTCCAAGAGCAGAAAAACAAAAAAAAATGGATTTTATTTATTTAAACTGTCTAATTGATTGAACAATTGTTAGAATCGCCCAAAAATACCAAGAAAACTAATAAAATATGCAAGAATTGACTAATTTTTTAAGTTTTTTTTTATAAATTTTTTTTTTGGAAATCTTGATTAAAATTCTCAATTTATGTATAAAATGTTCGCTGCTTTAGTATTTTTGAAGCTTCTGACAAATAAATTTTCTATTGGCTTATCAAAATTGATATTTTTTGGTCTTCTGCTCTTGAATCTATTCTGCTATTTGACCATTCTGCTTAATGACTGGCCATCTTTGAGCATGTATATTAAAGACCAAAAATATGGCAAATGGAGTCACTGTTTTTCCCTAAACGACCTTAAAGTTTTTCAATGGTAATTTACCATAGGTTGCCACTAATGGGTCTTCCTTAATTAATAGTTTTGCCACTCGACCAGGATGACGATATTTTACTGGAGTGGTTTTGTGAGAAGTTATGCTGATTTTGAAGATCAGCAGTCTTATTTGTGAAATTGAGCAAAATTAGAGAGCTCCATTTCAATTGACGTAATTGCTTTAAATTTTCTATTTGGGCGTGAATGACACGTAACATTTTTTAATTTCGTAGCAACTGAAGCCACGAAAAAACAGACAATTTTTGCAAATACAATACAGACATGCGACCGATAAACAAGACGATTCAAACTACAGTCGCCAATATTTGAAGAAGATGGCTCCGAATTGTAGCGTTTGGGCAGCTAAAGTCGTTAAAGAGCAGTTTCCGAGAACCAGGAGTGCTAACGCTAAAGTTTGCTACCCTTCCTGATCGTGAAGAAGATGCTTCTTCGCACAGATCCA
This sequence comes from Symsagittifera roscoffensis, assembly GCF_963678635.1. Taxonomy (NCBI): domain Eukaryota; kingdom Metazoa; phylum Xenacoelomorpha; order Acoela; family Convolutidae; genus Symsagittifera; species Symsagittifera roscoffensis. The sequence continues at coordinate 82,674,181 of NC_087064.1, read as the reverse complement.
GGGAGTCGGAAGGATATCGGAGAGTAACTCTAAACAAATTTTTTTTCAAACAAATTTTAGCTTCCGGGAATGGCCTGAATTGAATTTAAATTAACATCAGATTCATTGTCAGATAATGGGAAGCTAGGAGTTGAGGAAAAGATTTGATCCATCTCCGATGGATATGATGATGTTATCTACTGAACAAAAAAACAGTAATTTAATAATTAAGAAATCATCCTATTTTTAGGAGTGACCTCTTGGACTGGGGATAATGAGACCCAGCCATGAGCTCAATAATATACATATAATAAAGATAACCTGCGCAGTTTAGCCGACAGACTTTAAGTTGTTGTTATCACTTCGTCGACCCAATGTTAACTGAACCATACATTGAACTGGTTTCGGTTGAGACGGTTAAAAGCATGTGAGATTTGTTTAGACGCTAACTAGTCGTTATAGAACCTAGCTTTATTTTCCATCGGTATGTACCTCCGGCCAATGTTTCATATAAAAAGTATTCCACAACTGTAATAGAATTTCATATCGTAACTGATTGTTCAAAAAACAAGTTTTTTTCTTAAATTGTACCTGATATTTTTCTACGAAATATATTTTTTGGTGCTCATATTTGTGACAAAATGGTAGTTTTTGTATATAATTTTTTGATATTTAGATAACAGTTGAGTTTGTATTTTCCAAGAGTGGCTTATTAATTTCCAATCAAAGAACATGGGAGTAAGCTATAAACAGTTTTTCGATTTCAAACGTGTGCATTGCAAGCAGAAGTTGACGCTTTTTTGCCCCTTCTGTTTTTACCTGTTGAATGGTTATAACACGGTTATAACACAAGACTGAAACCAATCAGACTCGAAGTGGTCAGCCTGGAGCAGTCAGGAGTCAACTCAAACAGTGTCAACTCATTACATGACTCCCGTGAGATAGAAAAAAAAATCAAAATTTAAAATGCAAATCATAATTAGTTTCAAATGTACCAGTGTATGTTAGATATAGTAGTGGACAAAAAAAACGCAAATTCAGGTTTTATATTTTTAAAATATCCAACTTTAAAGAACCATTTTGGACAATGTTTACTTAGAATTCCAACAAAATTTATGAAGCAACCGACAGCAAATTATTTGAACTACCCTGTATGAAAGTCTCAACTTTTGAGCTCCTCGCTTTTTGGTTTATCACAAATTTACAAATTGAAGAGATTTTTGATAAAAAGCAAAATTAAAACGAGTTCGCAACTATGTGCATTGTCAGGTTTTTAACAATAAAACTGATTAAATGACGATAAAACATCAATTTACAAATGTTATTTACATTAATTCACACAAATTTGGGTTCTTAGCCATCATGTTATAAAATAAGCCAATCACCGTTGCCCTCTAAAAACACTATTTAGGTTAAAAAATGTTTAACCTCTAAAATTGATTAGAAGATAATTAATAGATTTGCCTGGAAGTTTTTGAGTCATAATCTTGATTTAGACATAGACGTTTTTAAAAAAACAATAAAAACTTTGGACTAAATTTTCAGCGCTAAATCCCTGCTCCTAAACTCATCGCGAGTGTTTAAGCCTTGTTTCTCTTTCCTGAAAAGTATTGCCTCTAGTGTTAACAAGTTTTTTTGGTTAACCGACGTATCTATAATTTCCCAACTAAAATCTGCGCTATTTCCCTCAACTTGGCATTGCTGAAAGTGGAGGCCTACTGGTGAGTCTGCTTTCTTATGTTCCTTATTTCTATTTGTCAAATGTCGAACAGTTTGTCCAGCATAGGTGGGAGTGCATCCACTACATGACAGTTTATAAACCACTCTTGACTTGAGGTCATTAGAAAATACTGACTTCAGTGATGGTAAACATGATTCTAGTTTTCCTGTGCCAAAAACCACTTAAAAGATATTTAAATTTCGTAACATGTTAGCCAAATATTGGATTTGGTTACCTCTATGTGGCACCATCAGCATTGGGGCCTCATATGCTTTGATGATTGAGTTGAAGAGCTCTTCTCACTACCCAGCGGCTTGCCCTCACCCTCGATGATTTTGCATCATTTTGCGGACCAATTTTCAGGGTACTGATTTGTCAGAAATTGCGCCCTATAAACTTCCTTAGCCTTATCAAATTTATCCCAGTTATATGTACTCCTAAAAAATCTATGTACAGTGCCTTGGCTAACTGCAGATTTGAACGGCAGGGTGAACTACAGATTTTGATGAAGAGAATTGGCGGCATCGAGAACACAATTCGGCTCATTTTAAATGTTCTAACAATGTCATCCACATACCTAAGGAACTATTTTCTTGTGGAGTATCCTTCTTCTTGTTTTTAGCCCGGCAGCAGCTTCCAGTATACCAGACCATCTAGGTTATTGATGCGGGATATTTTACCGCATTTTAGATGATACCAGTTTCGGCAACTCTCGAGTTCAATTCGGTTTGATTTATATGTTAATTTGCTGCAACGTGGGCAAAAACCGTTTTTGCTTTCATTGTTTATACCTCCGTTTCTGCCGGTATTGCTTATCTAAGAGCGAACTCGTACTCTTTCAGCCCTAGGTTTGCAAGAATTACAGCGTGGGAAGTGCCCATTGCTAGACCATCAAAGTGCACATACCATGAATCATTAGACTTGAAATATACTTTGCTGACCGCCATGTTCAAAAGCCCATTCATAGTTGCTCTTCGAATTTCAGTTGGAGACTCCTAGCTTTAAAGCTTCTGTAAGGCAATTTCAATTGCTTCCTTCAGGAAAATATTAGTGTATAAATTTTTCACATCAAGAGATATTATGGTTTCATCAGGATCTAGAGCAATCTTTTCAATTGTTTTTCTGGCATCTTTTGTAGTGTTTTCTATATTGGCTCCATTGATATTGTCAAAAACTTTTGCTAAGGTTTTAATAAAATTCTCAAACGAGAGTGATGGCAATGGTTATAGGGATATCTCAGCCTTGTGTTCCTTAGCTTTACCGTACAAACGGGCAGGTTGCTCCCTGTTGACCTCATCTTAGAGTATACGTGATCCTTTATCTCGTCTCTTTTGTTCAAGGCAACAAAATTACTCAAGGCAAAAAAATCTAATCTTTATTGTCATTTAGATTAGTTCATTGTAAAAATCATGTGATGCACACAGTTGCGAAAACGTTTGAAATTCATTGTTTATCAAAAATTTCTTCTCGTGTTTAAGTTTGAAGCGTTCACTTTTTTCGGGGTCTGAAAATGCCCTTTTTTAGGGGTCAGATAATGAGAAGCTAGGAGTTGAGGAAAAGATTTGATCCATCTCCGATGGATATGATGATGTTATCTACTGAACAAAAAAAACAGTAATTTAATAAGTAAGAAATCATCCTACTTTTAGGAATGACCTCTTGGACTGGGGATACTCAGACCCAGCCATGAGCTCAATAATATACATATAACTAAGTTAACCTGCGCGGTTTAGCCGATAGCCTTTAAGTTGTTGTAATCACTTCGTCGACCCAATGTTAATTGAACCATACAATGAACTGGCTTCGATAGAGACAGTTATAAGCATGTAAAGATTTGTTTAGACGCTAGCCAGTCGTTATAGAACCTAGCTTTATTTTCCGTCGGTATGTACCTCCGACCAATGTTTCATATAGAAATCATTCCAAAAATGTAATCGAATTTTATATCGTAACTGATTGTTCAAAAAACAAGTTTTTTCTTAAATTGTACCTGATATCTTTCTACGAAATATAATTTTTGGTGCTCATATTTGTGACAAAATGGTAGTTTTCGTATTAAATTTTTGGATATATAGATAACAGTTGAGTTTGTATTTTCCAAGAGTGGCTTATTAGTTTCCAATCAAGGAACATGGGAATAGGCAATAAACAGTTTTTCAATTTTAAATCATGCGATGAGTCAAACTTTCATGCGATGAGTCAGAATTGCAGCAGATTTTATGGCCCAGTTGTGTTAGTTTTCCAACTTCTAGGTTGAACCAACTTCAAGTACATTCGTAATGACTGATGATGTCGTCCACGTTGCACGCTCGCAACAGCTGGTTAATCGCTCTGCTCATTTGCTTTGCTCTCACCTGAAGGCTCGTTTGCTTTGATCGCGTTGCTCGTTCGCGAAGCTTCGTAAGTCGTACTGGTCGTTCATATCGCTCATGGTTCGTGTTTCGTGTTCGTGTTTCTTAGTTCGTGGTCTGTGGTTCTTGGCTCGTGGCTCGTTACGTCCGGGTTGACGTGGACTAGTGGTTTCTCGCGGAAGCCTATAATTTGTAAATAGCCAAGAAATTCAGCTTGATGTAGCTGAGATTTTACTTTCAGCTTGATTCAACCGATAATATGACTTTATATCAGAGGGAGGAAAACAGTTATACCTGCTTCCTTGTTTATACCAAGACGCGGACGCTGAACATCTTTTAATTCAGAAGAAAATCTCACAAATATCAATATAACTTCAATAGATTTTTGGATTGTGCCTACAGCGAAATTTTAAGGCTAGTATTACGATGCAAGACCTCTAAATCGTTTATCGCAATAATAACAACTTTTACTCTTCGCGTAGATTACAGGAAACATTTGAAACAATTTTTGTTGGTTGAAATCATTTTTTGGCGGCTATTTATTTCATTTTCTGATTTCATTCCATTAAATTGTTTGTTGCAAGCAACAGAATGGCAATCAGGCAGGGATAAAAGAGGGATAAATATCCTAGTAAATATATAAGACTAAAATTTCCTAGTCTCAATAGTTGTAGTATAAACTGGTGTTCTTGCGAGGTTAGAAGAGAGAAAGAGCAACTGCTTTCTAAGTTAAAATTATTCTTCTCTGGCTGAAACAGTAATTAGTTTCAGCCTTTTAAATTAAAGTAAGTTGTAGTCACGGCTCATGATTGGTTAATTCTAAAAGTTTCACAGTGATAGTTATCAAGAGTATAATTGGATGTAAAAATTACTTGTTTTGAACTAGTTCCATAAGCTTCAAATAATCTTTCTAGCCTAGCATGCTCTTTGCCCGTGATGTTCGAATAACGCATTTCGCAATCAAAACCCCAAAATTTTGATATGGTAAAATCTGATTGTGTTGCAAATCCTCGCTAAGATAAACTATGAATTTGATGTTTACTCAACAAAATGACGTATGAATGCTTCGTGGAAATCCGTCCCTTTTTATCAATCCGTAACGTTTCTCACTCCCTCAAAACTATCAAAACTTTTCCGTCAGTCTATAGAAACCATTAACAAAGTGAAAACTTCAAGTGAGACTTTAGCTGTTAATGGATACTCAAATAACTAAAACTGGGAATGGCGAAAATGGGTCTATTATTTACTTTTTGTAGGAAAAATCAAAGAATCTTTTTCTGAGAACTGAAAAACTGAGCTGTAATTTCACCCAAATCACCCAATCCATATCATAGCCGCTATGAGGTCATGATATCATTCTAACTTCGATTTTTTATCTCATGAAAACATAACTGCACAGTATGGGTTTCCCATATAACTTGAAATTTCTTTTCTCAGTCGTATAACTAATCTCAAACTCTTACACGTTCTTTTTAATAAAAAAACTACTCAAACAAGCTAAACGGAAATTCAATATTTTATCTAGTTTACCAAAACTAACTCGGACAACCTATTAGGGTGGTTTTGGCTAATTGACCGAACTAGGTTTAGTCTCCCATTTTCGGTCAATCAGCCAAAAACCACTTCAGACAATCTCTCTGGAAGTCGTAGGGATAGTTCAGTTCACCAAGAACCAATTCAGAAAAGCTTAGGGGCAGTCGCATCAATTAGGAACTTACCCTGACACAAGCAGTTTTGTGTGATTCCGAACAATCTCGAAAACATCCAGATTCAAAATTTCATTCAGGAAATTCAATCAAAGTGTTCTAGAGCTTCACCACATCTATTTCTTGCACTTTTTCTGAAATTTGATTAAATACGATGTGACGAGTTTGGAAAAAAACTAAATCCAGGGCCTTAAGATAAAAAATTGAACAAAAAATTCCCAAATGATTCCCAAACATACTTATACTGGAAGCAATTGTACCTACAATTATTAATTGGCTATAAGAAAAAGTAAATAACCTTTTCTTAGAATTTAAATTTAATTAAGTCGATGCTTCGTCAAAGATCTTTCATTTTCGTTCATTTTACCTCGTCTCATTTCAAAATACTTTATGCCATTAAATTATTGAACAAATTTTTAACCACAAGAAAATTAGCTACTTGAATCAAATGTTTGCTTCTGGTAACTTCATGGTCCAATTTATCATCTGTTAATTCTTTCGCAATATACCTACTTCTTATTTTCTGATTAAACCTGGATTGATTTGAGTCTAGTTTTCATTCTTGGTGATTCGACTTTAGTTGAGATTGTATACGAATAGTGCAATTGCAAGTCCGCTCAATGCGACGAATCTGTGAATTTGGCCGGCATCTGACTGGTTGCTTTTTTCCCTCTCATCTAAGGTCTCTTCCTCGCGACCTTCCACTTCCATCTGCTGTTTTTGATTTCCAAAAATTACAAATTCTGTTTGAAACACCAGTTCGTTTATTAGCATAAAAGCTACCAGGAGAATCAAAACTTTTAGAAGCCTGTCTAAAACAAAAGCCAAGGGCGTCGTTTTATGCAGTGATGGGCTTTGATTATATGTAACAAAAAACCAATTGAAAGTTTCAGGGGAACAGCAGTTTTCTATGCACTACGATTTTGTTTTAGTGTTGGTTAAGAACCTTATTAAACCAGGTTATATTATGAGCAAAAGTTATAATGGGAAGTTGGCTGTTTGAAAAAAAACTATTATTTTTTAAATTGAGTTTTTTTTGGAGTTGTCTTGTTTCAAAATTCTTTTAAAAGATTTCCAGCAATGTGTTTTTAAGGGGTGGAGAAGTTAGACGATAAGCAAATTAGACGGAAACAATTTAAATAAATTTGACGTTTTTGCAAAAAAGCAATTGTGAGAAAATAGACGGAAGTACGAAATATTAAAATTGTTTGCAGACAAATTGCGTGAGAAAAATAAATTTTGTTTGCAGACAACAGTTATTTTTCGGCATCCAGAATCGCAAAATTTTAAAATAGTTCCATCGAATAATCAAGGTGGACAAAATCTTATTACCGATGAAGGTTATAGATTTAAATAAGATAACAAAACCAAAATTAGTTGTCATTATCGCTGTGTTATCTCCAATTGCTTCGGAAGATTAATGACAAATTTAAAAATAACAAAAACTATTCCAAAATCAGGCAACCACAGTCACGAACCCGACCTTATGTACAATGACGAAGAAAATTTTCGCCAAAAAATTCTGACCGAAATCCAAAACGATCCGACAAATCTGGTGAAAATGATTGACGACGAGCAAGTTAAACTGAATTAGGAAACCAAAAATCCATCGGAGTATAACAAAAATAGCAGCGGGCTACTAAAAAAACAAAATCGAATATTGCCAAAATTTCGGGAACTTTACAAAATGTGAAAATAGATGGTATGGGGAGTAAAAAGAGCGACAATCAAAGTTTTGTGCTACATCAATATGTTGGATTAGTGATTTTTTTTTCGCTAAAAAACCTACAATTTTTGCAAAAAAGCAAAAAATTTTGTGTACTGAACTTTCAAGAATGCACCAAAACCGTTTCGTCATTTTTATACAATATTCAGTGAAGTGCAAGATTGCAAAATTCCGTCACTTTGGGCTCTGATGTCCGAAAAACAGAGGAAGCTTACCAAAATTTGTTGGAAAAAATTGACGAAAATGTCAAATTTTTTTATCAAAAAATTTTGAACCAACTTTAATGATATCCGATTACGAGACAAATTTCATCCTCGCCGTGAAAAAATTGATGCCACAAGTCGATCATTACGGCTGTTTTTTTGTTTTTCATTATACTCAAGCAGTTGCAGTATTCGGAAAAATTCAAATTTTTGGTCTGATTATTGCCTACAGGAATAATCGTGCATTTCAGTTAGTTTGTCGCAAAATCTTCAGCCTCGAATTTTTTCAGTCGACCACCTGATTTTAAAATTTGGCAAAATCCAAAAATTTGGTCAATTATGTCGAAAAAACTTGGATCCAATTGTGGAAAATTGAGTTTTTATGCGGAACGTTTATCAAAGACCAAAAAATCTCGCAATAAAAAACGCCTGCGAATCATGGCATGCCTCCTGAAAGAGAAAAATTGGAGGAAACCACCCATCTTTATGGGTAGTTGCGGAAGAATTGAAAAAATAGGAAAAAATCACAAAAAAAGCTATACTCAAAAATTTTGAAAGGCGAACCTCCACGTTCACAGAAAACAAGTTTGCTCAATACCAAAATCCAGCCATTGAAAAACAATTATGAGGAGAATATTATCAGTTTGTGCGTTTGTTGGAACAATATAGGCATTATTTGCCAAAATGTGTTAAAAAAAAGAACGTAAATTTTACATGTCAAGTTAGCATAATTTATTCAATTGAAAACTCTCCTGCAATATTTGGATTGGTTTATAACGGTTTATAATTGTTTTGATAGTTATTGTCATTTTTTGTTCTTTTCGTATTTGTGAAACTTGAATTAAAAAAAATCCAGCCATTAAAAAAAATTAAAAACTTGAATTAAATAAAAAACTTGAATTAAAAAATGACGTCACTGCTTTGTAGAGGAAACGTCCCTTTCCTTTTCAAAGCAGTCACGTTTAAAATGCCAGATCTCTAAAATTTTGTTTTTGTAGTATCCGTCTAATTGGCTTATCGTCTAATTTCCTAGGCCCGTGTTTTTATTTCTGGAGTGTGAAGAAAAAAAGAGTTGAAATTATGTAAACACATTCATTCCGATTTTGTTCTTGTTGCCAAAAAACAGTACCTCGCAAAAATCACTAAACATGAAAACCGTAAATAGTACTAACGTAAATGCCTATTGAAATGTTGGTTGCATGAATTAGTTTAAAATGATTTTTTTTGCCAAAATAGCCAAAGTAGCTGGTGTCCGTTACTTCGAAAGTACCAAGAATGACCCGAATTCCATCTTTCATAAAATAAGGAAGTCGATTTTTAAACATTTTGTTCACTTCTGTTTATTTTGTATTCATTTTTGCAAATATGAGTTTTTTCTGAAAGTAAACTAAATGAGAATCATTTAACAACTGCATTTTTATAAAAGGCACCCATTAGCTTGTTTTTTTTCTGATATGGAAGAAGAGCAGCCCTACGGGGTCCCTCGGATGCATTTCCCTTTAGACCATCAGACTGTCCAAAAAGTTCCAAAAACTTCCATTAGTTTTTGTTTCCAGTTATGACCGGCCAACCAAAAGTTCGATTTGAAAAGAGAGAGAGCGCCAAAAAACTCGTATTTTTAAAGTGACTATTCTGGCTCGTTTCGTGTCCAGAAGGTCAAACATCGTACGTGGTCAAACATTACATAAAAATAGACATTTTAATGCAAAAAAGAGTAATTTTGTTAAAAACAGTCAAGTTTTGCAACAAAAGAACATTGTTTGGATCTTGTCAACTATCCAACCTATGTTATCTTTTAATAAATTTGTCCCCCTTTAGTTAATATTAAACAGTTAAGCATATACGAATTTTTACCTTGTAACGAACTTCCTCCTTTTCAAAAAAAACTGGTAAAAAGTAAACAAGATGCCCAAATTCTTGTTGTTTGGAGTTTTCTGTGCTACTTGTGCTTCTTTAAACAATATAATAAATTCTCGGCACTTTTATTGAAATCATAATTTAAATTAGCCAACATACAGTTGAAAAAAAGTGAATGAATTCGATTGAAGAGGAAAAAAACAGGCTTTTTTCGAAAAAAAAACTTGGATTCTCGAACAAAAAAAAGAAAAAAGTTCATGTTACAAAAGCTATTTGAAATTTAACATTTAAAGATCGACTTATATTAATGAAAATAATCATATTTGAGAAATTTGGAACAATAGATAAACTTTTAATTACGCTGGAAAATCTGAAAAAATATATATTTTCGAAACTAGAACTTGATCACGTCTGGCGTTACCTTCACACGTTTGCTGTTTGATAATAAAATGTTTAGCAAAGAAAGTTGTGATGGTGAAGACCGGAAAGAACTTAGTAAGTGCCCAAATCCATTAATTGATAGTTTCTTGGAGGGTTCCTGAGATCATTTGCTGACGGTTGTTACAAACATTTATTTGAAAATCTTTGAAAATGTTAAGCCCAATAGTCACTAAGTTTGTGTGTTCAAATGCGTCCACGGATAAGCATAGAGCAGCCATACCACATAAAAAATAATAGAATTTTTTTTATCAAAGACTGAGTAATTTAGCAAAATTCTAAATTGTCAAGCATTACTCATCTGCATTAAAACTGAAACTGCATGAAAAACTGTTAAGCAACTCATTTCATATCAGTAATTTTATATTCAGCAAATCAATTTTGTCGCCAGGAATGTGAGACGTTAAGGCATGCTTACTCCTACATGCTTTTCAAAAATATCCATTTCGAATAATTTTTGGGCAAGTTTTAACAATAGCAGGATCCAAAATTGGAAGAAAAATATTAAAATTTAGGTTCTAAGACTGGAAATAAATTAAGTCTATTTTTTGTTTCCACTCAAATTTCGTTTGTTAGTTCTAATTAAAGAACATTTTATTTGTTTATTCTTGACTTTGGCTGTAGTTTTTGATAAACCAAAGCTTTAATACTTTGTTCAAACGCCTCTTTTATGAGTAGCCGAAAAAAACCAATCCAACATGTTTCTGAGTTACCGGAAATTGATTTCAGTTTAGATCTCTTGTTGACCGTATTTGATTTTTAGATCTGTTTCTCAGCTGTTTTCAAAGAACATTTTTCCTGTTCAGCCTTGAGTTTTTGCAATATTTTATGATATATTTGTTGAGCCGTAATTGGTAAACATTTCATCTGTTCAGCCTGGGACATCGCAATAAATTTTAGTGTTTTTAAATAATTGTAGTTAAATCAAATCCTCATAACTGTGAGTTGATAAATATGGAATGGTTTAAAACCTTCGAAAGTTTTTATGATTTTTTTTTCAGATCTATTTGCTAGCAATATTTGATAAACAGCTGATTTACTCAGCTTTGATATTTCAAATTAGTTAGTTAATATCTGATTCCAGCCGTAATTGAAGAATATTTTATCTGGTCAGCTTTTTAAATTATTTTGCAGTAAATTGTTTAATATCAAAGTATTCACAGTCAGTTCAACTGCCCAAGTTGCGAGTTACTAAAATTGCGCAAAAATGTTCCAAAACATTTTTAATTGATTCTGAAAACAACAACTGGCGACTTCGTGATGAAGCAAATGGGGTATCAAAGGGATGTCAATGGCCTCCCAAAGAAATTGCTCAAGCACACTCAAATGAAATAACTCCGCACAGAAACTGAATTTTTAGAAAAATGTGCTTAAATTTTCTAACAATTAATTCTAGAAACGGCTTAAAATATTTTGAAAACTCAAGAAAAAATTCGACCATGAGTTTCAATTTTATGCCCAAAACAAGTTAAAACACCAAAAAGATGTACTGTTTGGCATTCTAGTGGTTTATAATTGTTGTCTTCGCCCCGTATTTTGTTTCACTAAATGAGTTGTTTGAGTCGAAACCTTACCCTAAATTTTTTTCCAAAAAATTGTCTAATAGACCAAATAACTTTCCAATAGACCAAATAGGTATCAATTTTTAACCGTTCCATTAACGAGACGTTGGATGTCGTATAGCTTTCAATTGTACCTGTTCTGGCCAGTTTACAGCTTACCCGTAAATTTTTCATTTTAACTTGTAATCATTGACTGTACCTTATTGTATACTCATAGACTTATCCGCACAGTTCAACCATTACACGTTTGCATTTTCTTCTCAGATTCTTACCTCCAAAATTTGCATTTTTTGTGACAACCCCCCATCTATTACGGTTTTCATCTTAAGTGCCCGTTTTTTGGAAATGGTAAACTTCTCGAAGGTGAGATATAAATGACCATTGTGTTTGCAGCCAAAAACGCAAAACAAAATGCATTTGATGGCCGAACTTTTTTGAGAGCAATTGGGTTATCAAAAACCGCCATTCGCAAAACGCCATTTGGATACTTTGGTCCGTTGACGTTACGGCTCCATAAAGCTCAAGGAAATGTTGGGGCTGCTTATTCACATGTATAACGACACACACTTTATCTCGAGTTTGTTCCTTTTGTGAATAAAAAAAATCTTTTGTATTGGGCATAGAAGGATTTTCGCCCTCTGGTCTCACAACGACACAACTTTTGTTGGCTATAAAAAAAGAGCTATTATTGTGAATTTCGAACTTGAATCGTCAAGCACCCAGCAGCCTTCTCGCCTGCACTACCTGAAACTTAAAACTACCCAGCGCTCCTCATCACAGAGGAGTATGAGAAAAAATTTCTGCCGCATCAACAAAAAGTTTTTTTTTTGAATTTTTTTGAAAACAAAAACTTACTGAGGAAACTAAAACTTACCAAAAAAACTATGATAACCAAGCTCTGTTTGGAATAGCAGTGTCTCATCAGCAATCCGCTCGCATCCCTTTTATCTGATCCCAAGAGTTTAGAAGTACTAACGCTATTGAAATTAGCGAAAAAGTTTTTTTTCCCAGAATCAGTTTTGAAAACTGAGGATTTTGTTGAGAAAATTGAGGACAACATTATACGAGGCCATTCCTTGTTAACACGGGTCAAATTGCTCAACTACGATACCGATGGCGTTGCGCGGCCCGAATTAAAAAGATTGTCAACTTTCGAGTATATCTGGTTGATTGTGAAGTTTGCAACCTAATATCACAACAACTTTGATGCGGAAATGGTGTGTGTGCATGCGTTTTTAGAACTTTTGATTTGTTCTTGATGTGTTCTTAATAATAAAAAACATTCAACTTTATTTTCTTGAACGTAATCCAAATTAATCCTGTTTTCTATTTTTATTCAGATCTGTTTATTAGCCGTTTTTGATGAACATGTTATCTGTTCAGCCTTGAATTTTTGCAATGATTTGTATTTTTTTTCTTAGCTGTTTTAAATTTTAACTGTTCGGCAATTGATTTGGTGAAACATTATAATTTTTCAAAGTGTTCAAAGTCTGTTCAGAATGTAATATATTGGAGCTGCAAAAATCAGCAAAACTGTTTCAAAACTATACCCTTCACTCAAAGTATTTTTCTAGCCGTTTCGATAACATTTTTGTTTTTGTTAAGTGTTAATATTTTTGTTCCCACTTTTGATACGAAAGTAACGGAATATTTGTGCTCGGGGTGGGTTTTTTTTTCTTCAGACAAATTTCTAGTTTTTAACTAGCCATTTTTGACGGAATTTTTTTTATCATTCAAAAGATATTGTTGTCCTGAGCTTGAATTTGAAAAGATATTTTACCTGTGATCATTTTTCGTAAAGTTATGAGGGTTTGAAGATTGCCATTTTGGCCATTGTGACCAATTTGGGACAATTAACGCGCGATATAATTCGCGCTATTAACGCGTAAGCGGAGATTTATTCCGTCTTATAAATCGTTCCAAATTGGTTGAACGAAGCTTATTTGCCATAATTGATTAGTTACAAGGAACGAAATCTCTCTTTTTGTACTTTATATGGCGTGTGGGGGAATGATTTTCATAAAAAATTTCAAATTTAAGGAAAAAAAATTTTCGTTTTATTTTATTTCAATTAATTTTTTTAAATGTTATTACTGCAGCTCCATAAACCGTAAAGGCAGTCGGAACATTCAGGGCTTCTCCCTGATACGAGCAGTCTTGTGCATGATTTATGATCTATATGCTAGCTGCTTTTGATACTATTTTATCTGTTCAGCCTTGACTTTAATATATCGACCAAATAACACTGTTTCCAAATGCCAATACTGACGCGCTAAAGCTGTTTAAAAACGACTTGAAAATGTTTCTGACGTATGGTTGTTTGTTAACTGTTTTTGACAATCACAGTTGTTCAGCATTGATTTGGCAAAAAATGTAGTTTTTAAAAGTGTTCATAGTCTGTTCAGAATTTGAAGTACTTTAGCTGCCAAAAATAAGCAAAATTGTTTCAAAGCTGTATCCCTTATACCGTTTCAGATGAATTCCGTAAGCGGATTCGAACAATATAAAATGCTCAGTAGAAATACTTCTAGTCCAACCTTCAATTTCAAATTAATATTTGTGCCGTGACTCTGTATTCCGGCTTTTCGTTCGAAAAAAGGGAAGGGAAAATTAAAAAATTAGGAGCTGATCAGATCACGGTGTTTCTTATTTGTTTGTTTTGATCTCCGCTCAAAAAGTATTTAGTATAACTACAAATGCTGGTTTAATTTTGCAGTCTCCCATCCCTTCCCTTTTGTTCGTCATACTTTCCTTAAAACTCGACTCATAAACAAATCAAGCAGAAAAAGAACACGTGAAGAATCATGGTGAATGACAAAGAAAAGCAATTAATTGAACCCGCACTGAAACGAGCTTAGAAAAAACCTCACCAATGTCAACAGCGGGCTTCGTTGTGAGGCAAACAACCTACTAGAATGACGAATAAGCATGTCCATAGCCTAACAATTTGGTAGAATTGATCAAAGTTAGAATTTTTGGAACAAAAAAGTCGCCAAAAACGTATTAACAAAAATTCTTAAACCAATTTTAGTTGCAGTAAGCTTTCGTACGAAAAACTTTGAAAAGAAAAAACGACCCTTACCCCTAAACCTTCGATAACGCAACATGAAAAATTAAGCCAAAAATTTCCATGAAAGCACTAGCGTTTTAACGGCTAAAAGTCAAAGAAAGTTTGAAGCATTTTGAATACCCTTTAGATGAATTTCCACTCAAACCTTGTATATCGACTTCGAAAATGTTCACCCACCGTCAATACACACTTTGCACCGTTGCTGTGTGTTGGTTTGATTTTCAGATCAATACATTCAATTTGTTTGCCCTCTTTTTGGCCCGAATCCTTTTCATACCAAAAATGTACCGCTTGAAACGGGTAAAATTAAAACCATGACTGAAAAAATTAAAACCATGAGTCTGGCTTGCTGTTTCTTTGACACCCGGGACGCTAGGACGTCTACTGCCTAGTTGCATCTCTGGACTGTCCTGTCACTCTTTAGTCTCAAATGCAGCCAAGATTACTCTTAACTTCGGAAAGCTATGATAACACCGATGTAAACCTTTTTGGTTACCACAGTTGAAATGCAAGCAGCCTAATGACAATAAAAATCAATAGTGTCCTAAGTGAGGACTGATAGCAACAACGTACTGCAAATATTGAAATCTATCAGCAAGAAGTCTTCCCAATTTCTCAGATCAACAAAAATTGATGAGTGTTTCCATGTGTCAAATGGAGACATTCACGCATACACCTGCACTCGAAGTTCAACTGCTGAGGTTTTGAAAGAAAACAGCTGGTTAGAGAGGCGCAATGTTTGATAACAGTGGATAAGTCTTTTATTTCTGACTTAGACGTTATCCCCATACTTCGTTTCAGAGGGCTTCCAAAAAATCTGACTAAATGTAGTGATCACAATCCAATTTTTGTACACATCCAAATTCACAAATCCCTTCACAGTCTGGATTTTTTTTTCAAGATTATACAAAATTGCGTTCAATAACCGATTGACCGAATACGGAAATGCTAAAAAAAATTAATGGGCTTTTATTCATCCAGAGTTTTTCTCGTCAAACTCGAGGCACTTCACAATAAACTGTGCTTCAGGAAATTGAATTTTTTTGCCATTTATAGCTCCCAGTCGTTGGTTTCACTCAACTGACATAATCAACGTCTCGATATGCAACTAAAATGTGCTCTATTGAAACTCCATAATGCCATCTGATCAATAGATCCCCATTGGTATTTACGCTGAAAACGAAGGTAAAAGTAATTAGGCCCACTCTTCCATTATAACTTCTGATTTACGGATAACCACCCTTCAGAAACTGCGGAGTAGATTAGTTAAATCCATTCCACAGTACTACTTGACGAGGCTCAGAGGATAAATGAGATTTTTTTCATGTGAATGCCGGCAAGTGACAATTACTTCGAGGTTGTTCCTCCAGTGGATAAAAACTGCCGTGTATTTTTGAAAGAAAACTTACTTACCCGACGAGGAATGCTTAATGAATTGCGAAATGAAAAAGGCATGCACCTATCCTGATCGCTTACCTTACATGAACCTTCATTCCACCCAGTCCTCCTCATTATAGAATTGAGTAGGAAAAGCTCGTCCTCGTCCAATAACCAAAATAGTGCCTGCGACGTTCTTAAAAACTGAAACCTAATTAAGAAAATCTAATAAAACATTCTGTTTAGCTGAGCAGTCTCTCAACAACTGTTGTCTAACGTTCATTCCCTACGATCTAAACGATCTCACAGCACTAGCCTCGAACCATTTCTTCTAACGACACCGCACAAATCGCTTTCCGTTTTCAGATTTTGAGGGAATTTTTCAATCATCAGAAAAGCTACACCCGAGCGTAAATTTATGGAAATTTCATTTAGACCCGTTCTATTCGTGATAACGTACCACCGCTAAAAAACCTAGCATAAACTGATTCTAAATGTTACCGACTTTAAAGCATTCAATTCGAGCGAATAAAAAACTCATGAAATTGTAAATTTTCTGGTCCGTCTGTTAACTTAAAAGAAAATAGTTAGAATTTTTTTTCGTTATTTTTATATCCGAGAAAAATTTATTCCGATACAATTTTTAGTGCAGACCAAGAAATCCGGCAGTTTCAGACCCAATTTAAATTGGGATTTTTATCGATTATGCCAGTAAGAGTTTTATAGAGGGTAGCTCCAGTCATGCACTCTCAGTCGATGCAGAAACTTTGCAGGATTGTCGAAAAAAAATACTTTTAGAAAATGGACTATAACATCAGGCTTTTTAGAGAGCGCAAACCCAGTTTTACGCGTAATTTTGTTCACTAGGGTACACTAAAAGGCAACAAAATTATACGCAACATCAATTTTTTTAAGTCTAACCTTGGGGACTTTTTTGAGGAACATTTTTCTGGAAAATGTAACAACATTTTTTCATTGTCTGTCGGCCATTGATCTAAGCTACCCTCTTTTAAAATCGAAACTTTTGACTTTGAATACATACCATAGTTGATTCTTGGTTTTAGTAGGCCACTTTTCACAATCCAATTAGAATAGGTTTTTCTAACAGTCTAAAACCAAAAAACAACTGCGTATAACATCGATCGAAAAAATTCCCATTTTTATTCCTCTGATACAACAGAGATTTTCCTTCAAAATAAAACTTATTACAATTGGTAGAAAAATTAACATTTTCAGACAGTTGAAAAACTTTGAATTGTCCAAAGTTAAAAAATTTTCTTTTCTTTTTCGAGGTGAGCGATGATCATTTTGTCACGGTTCTTGTGAGAAGGTTTTTCAAGTTGTCCAAAAAATGTTGTTTGGAAATTTCCTTGAAATAATGAGTTTTAGAGTGTCCAGTGTACATAGGCTAGAGCTATCCTCCATGAAACTCGCAATATTACTTTTCAAAGTTTTCCCAACTCAATCTGTGTCTAAAAACAACCGATTTTTTAAATCTTCTCTTAGTTTTTGACACGTTCTTGTGTGACTATGCTCAGGGTAACAAATGAGCTTCCTAATCTCGTGTATGCGTGCACATGCCGTTCATTGTGTGATTGTTCGGTTCATGGATAAAAATTCCTCTGTAGGAGGCGTAAAAAGGCGAGAAACAAACCTCCGACATTTGTTCGACAAAGGAACGGAAGTCGTTAGCTGAGCAAAAGAGCTGCTTTAATGCACTGCGAACTCGAATAATCATGCACCCTTCCGGCTTGAACTAAAAAAAATTGCGTGAGTTTTTAAAATACCCAGCGCTCCGCATTATGAAGGCGTGTAGAAAAGACATGTCTGGATTACCAAAAAAGTTTTAAGTGACATTTTTGGAAAAATTAATTTTTTCAACGAAATAATGATAACCACATTTTTTTTAGCTTAACAGCCTCTCAACAGCCTACCGCTCAAACTTTTTACTTAGATAGCGGGCCTGTAGTTTTTCGCCGTTGCAAAAATTCAACTTTCAGAAGCACTATTGCCGAGCGCAATTATATGCAAATGCCATCTGGACCAGTTAGCTACGTGAGTATTTACCAACTCTAAGAAAAAGAGCGAAATGGTTTCCTCTTCTGATTCACAATTGAAATAGAGATTTCGTTTGGATGGTTGAGGACAATAGTATATGAAGCCCAAAACCTGTTATTCTATTGTTTCTGAATATTACCGGTGTTGAACGTTTCAGCTCGAGTGAATAAAGATCTACAAAAATTACGTTTTCATCTCCGTCTTTTAACTTGGAAGGATGTCGCCTATTAAAGGTTTCTATCTCCGCTTATCCAAATGAAATGATAAACCCAAACAATGCAAACAATTGGGCACAAGACTTGGGAAAAAATTTAAGTTTAAACGCAAATTCATTTGATTATTTTCTAAAACGATTTTTAAGAAAACTTTACGAACAGCGAATGATCTGAGCTACCAATACAATTTTAAAACTTAAACAAATATCAGTTTTTTTTTGGTCTAAAAAAGCAAAGTTGTACAATTGTTAAAATCTTCCTAGGTTTGAAATAATGTAAATGTCTTGTTTAATTTGTATCCGATCGTATGATCAACTTTGCTCCTCCGTGTATTCAAAAAACCAGTCTTTCTTATAGAAAACCTATCACAAATTAGAAAAAACGAGGTTTTTGGACCCTGAAAATACACTAGTGGACAAATTAAACGCAGTTTTAGGTTTTTACTCTCTAAAATTCTTCATTGCAAGGACCATTTTGGACAGCATTTATTCAAAACTTTAACAAAATTTGACATCGACATGCTGCAAAAGATCTAAGCTACACTCTCTAACAGTTTGAATTTTTGATTTGAATCAATTACCAGTTTTTCCCAGGTCTAAAAATATGCCAATTTTCACCATTCGTTATAGGTTTTTCAACGGTGTGAAATTATACGAAACAACATAGCTTAAGAAGGTTATCAGACTGAACAATGAAATTTACTCGCTTAAAATGTTTACATTGCTTGATCAATTTTTACTAATCCGCTTATTCAAAAAAGTAATCACTCCCATAGATACCTCATAACAAATGGTGAAAACTGGCCTTTTCAGACCTGGAAAAAACTAGTAAGTGATTCAAATCAAAAATTGAAACTTTCAGAGAGTGTAGTTTAGATCATTTGAAGCAGATCGATGCAAAATTTTTTTTGTGAAAATCCCAATAATCTTTTCCAATATGGAACTTGAAAAAAGCCTTTTTGAGAGTGAAAACGCAAATTTGCGTTTAATTTTGTCCACTACTGTAGTAGATGGTTCAAATTAAAAATAATGATTTCCAGAGAGAGAAGTTCAAGTTATATGCAGTCTGTCGATAAGAAATTTTTGTTAAGTTTTTGTAGAAATTGTCCAAAAAAAAATCTTGAAGTTATACACTTCACGGTATAAGAACCTGGATTAGCGTTTAGATTTTTCAACATAATGCAGCTGATTATACTCGGGAGAAAGGCATAGCGCTCAAATAGCTTTTGAGCTCAAAAAACAATATGGAGTCCTGTGTACATAATCTTTTTCATTCCTTCTGGGAAAACAAAACGTTAGAAATACATTTCTTACTGACTCAAAATTGAACGAAAAAATTTGAAAATTGACATACCTTGAAATCCGTACATCTTAGCAGGAAATTAAATTACTAAATAAGAGAAATTATCAGTATAAACTGAAAACGTTCATTTCATTTTTTGAGATGATCATCTTAACATCGTGTTTTCTCGCGCAGCTTGAAAATTTTTAAAATTCATCTTTTCTTATTTTAAATGTGTTTAGAAGTTTAATTTTTTTGTGGTTTTTGCAGAAAATAGTTAGCTACATCACAATGCAATGGCAAAAATTAACATAGTAGTAAACAATTTGTTTTGTATTTTCAAAATATTTCTTTTTTTTTTAAATTCCTCCGATTCTGTTACTTTTTTTCTCCAGTTAATTTGGGTCTTTTCTGTTACACTGCCCAAAAAATTGGTCATTTTGCCATATTGAAGACTTTACAACATTGCTTTTATCTGATTGTCTGAAAATCACTCCAGTTGAAATTCACTCCAGATTTTGAAATTCACTCCAGCGAAAATGAAGCTAGAAATTCAATGAAAAAGATGTCCAATTAAGAGTCTAATAAATTTGGGTCAAATACTAGGAAAGTCCCTGTATATTTAACTGAAAATACCTGTTGACTGATGCATCTTGATTATAATCCAATCTAACAATTTGATATTGATTTACACTAGTGGACAAAATTAAGCGCAAGTTCTAGATTTTACTCTTTAAAATGTCTGTTTTCAATGTACTTTTTACACATTATTTCCTTCAAAACTCAGTAAATTTTTAAATTGACCAAGAGCAAAAGATTAGAGCTACCATTTGTGAAAGTATCAAAACTTGTTTAAAAAGTTGATTTAAAAAATTCATTCTGATTGTTTCCATTTTCTCGCTGAGAATGTTTCACGTTGCATGAACAATTTTTTTACTCCACTTATTCAAGAAAGATTTCACTATGATGCAAAACATAGTGCAGATGAGGAATACATTTTCAGACCCAGGTTACAGTGCTGAGTCATTGAAACCAAATATTGACACTTTCACAGATGGTAGCTCTGATCATTTGCTCACGGTCAATGTAAAATTTTTACTGAATTTCAAAGGAAATGTCGTCCAAAATGTACATTGAAAACAGGCATTATACAGATTATAATCTAGAATTGGCGCTTAATTTTGTCCACTTGTGTAATATGCTTAAAATGGCAGAAAAAACGGAGATCAAAAATCAAGAAATCATTTTTGATTTCTTAGGTTTCATCTAGTGCAACTATTGCACTGATTTCAAGTTTTATGTTGCTATGTAGTAGATGAACAACAGCTATATTTTGCATGGAAGAAGTTTTGTGAATAAATAGAGGCGCGCAAATTTCTAGATGCAATGTAAACTGTTGGATATCAGACATGAATACAGACATTTGTTGAAAAAATTTCATGCTAACACGCGTTTACTCTTCATAGTTTGTTTTAGTTGATTGCTCTAGGAAAGATATTGCACCAGTGTTTCAAAATTGCCATTAAATTTCAAATGCTTACTAATTTCTACAAATTTTGAACTAGAGTATCAAATATTGCACTATTTGTTCAAATACGGCACGAAAACATACTGAACACGTGTGTTTTATTAGATCCTACCTTAGGAGTTGTCGCTAAAAAATTTGAATTGGTACTGAAAGGCAACCTTGGTAAATTATATTACGTAATATTACATAAAAACAATATTCAAGTTTCGATAATTTATTTCTGTTGGCATCTTATGAAAGCGTTTCAAATAACAACTTAAAAATGTTTTGATTGATTTGAGAACCCATAAGCTTTTGGACAAAATGTTATTTTTTTGAAAAAAATAGATGTCCACTTTCGCTTAATTTGTTTCAATAAAATTCTTGAGGATGTACATGTGCGTTGAAAAATTTTTGCTTATTATCGTATCCTCAATATGCAAAGGGTCCCACTTTTGGTACTATTTTACGACATCCATTTAGTCCAAAAATTGTTCAAAAAGCGCTTTTGGTGCAAAAACATTAAAAGTTGAGGCAAGAGAGAGCTCAAAAAAAAAAACATTTTTTTCATAGTATTTAAAAAAACGCTCTAACAGCGCATATGGTAAATATTGAACTTTGTTAGATAAAAGATCTTAGACATATGTTGGTAGACCCTGCAGAAAGTCACTGTAGACACCCTAAAAAAAGGTCGATAAAAATTAACTCGCCTTCTCCCTTGTTTACACTTTCGCTTCTTCTGTATGAAAACACAAATCAGGACGATTCTCCCTACAGCGAAAAGACCAAAATACCCGCTGTTTAGCTTTTTTTAACAAAAAATCGTTGTTTTGGCTTAACCAAGTGCATTTTTTTGAATATTTTTATGGGCTCGTTAGTGTTGCTTCCTTCTCAAGTAACGAGCACACATCGTGTCGGGCCTCTAACATCAGAACTCTCGATTGAGAGGCGGATACGTCACAATTTTAATGGCACGCCTTTGAACATAATCGCATTCGGCAAATCCGCTTAAAGTGCAGTCGGAACCTTCAGGGCCTCACCCTGAAACGAGAAGTCTTGTTGTCATTGTTTCTCGAAGCAAGTTTCAGTCCTGTCGAAAACATAGTCAAAATACTAATGCTCATACCGAAGCGAAGCCTTGAATGTTTCAACTGCCGTTTAAGGTCTATGGAGCAGTGTTTTTTTCTAAGACAACTATAAAAATATTCATAAAATTAATTGAAAAAATAAAAAAGAGTTTGATTTTTTTTGAAAACCATCCTCCAATACTCGATGCAGTTCAAACATCACAAAGTAGTAAATAGTTTTAAAAGCAAGCCTAGATTCAATTCAATTTGAATCGATTTCTAAGACGGGTTAAGTCTCCACTTACGTCGTAATAGCCCGTAAGCCCGTAAGCGAATTATTTGTTCAAATTTTGGCAGAAAACCATTTCTTAACTCTCATAACTTTCCAGAAAAAGTCACATGTGGTGTTTTTTTTAAATTGAGCTCAAGACAACAGTAACTTTCAGATGGTATGAAAAAATCCCCGTCAAAATGTACAGTTGAACGTCGAGCTTTGCCTGAACTACCCCGAGTCCACCCCGAGTCCACCCCGAGCCCACCCCTAGCACAAACATTCTGTAACTTTCTCAAAAAGCGGAACAATTATATATACTTTTTTGTCGAGTTTGAATAAAATACAACAAATGCCACAGTTGATATTTTAGTTGAAATCGAGATCGAGCAGGAGAGTTCAATTAAGATTAGTCTTACAGAGTAGAGCATAAAGTCATTTTTCGGCAAAACTTCCAGGTTTGGGTCAGCACAAGGTACTTGAATTCTTTCGAACTTTGTCGAAAAATGCGTTTTTTCGAGGTATTTAATTTTTTTTCACACGTTATTTGGTGTTATATGTGTTTCATATCCTCGTTTTTTACACATTTAAGAATTATGGGACAAAAAGCGGAAAAAAATCTTTTCAATTGTGTTCTATCAAATAAACATGGAACGAATGGGTTCTACAAATTGTTCAATATTTCAGCTTAGTTCATAGATTGTCAGCTATTGTAAGCCTGCTTTCTCGCTTTATTCGCTCGAATACAAACAAAACTTCAAAAATTTTACGCCTATTTTTCTTGATAATGAGACTGAATCGTTTAAATCGAGACTGAAAGTGCTGTATTTTGATAAAGCGCTTGACTTTTTCTGATAATTATTTGTGAAACCGATTTCAGGTGGAAAAAAAAAAGAAAAAAAAACACCCAAATACAAAGTTCCTCCCCATTTTTCAAAACATTGGAACAAAAAATTGACACAAAAAAATCACCTCTAGCGCTTTCATTGTTGAACTATGCTCAAAATAGCCAGGATAGTAAATGAATCAAAGAGCGATCACTGCCTGTATATCAACTTTTGATAGATAACGTTTGAATTTTAAGAAAAACAGTCTTGCCAATGCTTTCATTTCACTCTTCAGTTCTTGGTCATATCAAATCAAATCCACTTTGAGGACTGAAAATAGTTATATAGTACGCGGTGTTTCTTGGCAAAATTGTTCGAGATAATCTAAGCTCAATTTAAATGCTAGGGAGCATGAGCCAAGGATGTTCCTAAAAAGAAAAGGCACTCTCGAACTCAAAAGAGATTGCGCTAAAAAACCTAGTGATGATGACGATGATGATGATGATGATGATGATGATGATGATGATGATGATGATGATGATGATGATGATGATGATGATGATGATGATGATGATGAAACACAAAATTTTTCCGTGATACAACTCACGGAACGCACTCACTACAACTCAATTAGGTGGATTTGAGCTATATCTCAAAAACTTGAGCTGTTACAGGTATTTTGATGCATGGTAACCCGCGAATTTTGCTGATTTTACCATTTATCAATTCCTAGAATCGCTCAGTTTTTAACAAATTCATGATAGCTTTGTTGAAAATTAAACTACTTTATTGAACCCGAAATCAACTTTATACCAAACCCAATTGAATAACTCACGCAGATTTACTCGGGTTGGCCAAAAGTGCCTATCCTACACTTTCATACTTTTTCGCAGACTCAAAAAATTGTACGATAAGAGCAATTAAGCTTTTGTCCAAACTATGAAGTTTTATAATAAATATTTTCATAATCTGGAATTAAAAAATAAGCTTTTTGCCAGATTTTTTGAGCAAGAACTTTATGAAAATAGAAAAAAACAAGAATTTTTCCCATAGTATGCAAATGTATGATAGGTATTTTTCCATAGAGGAAGAACAATTTTTTGAGACTCTGTGTTTCAACTTAAAAACACTAAGCAAGGATTTCTGGTCATCAGAAAAAAAGCGTGTAACTGACAGTTACCATGCAGATAAACTGCATTTCGTGCTATTGGCCATGTTATTTAATAGAAAAATTTTCACACAGAATTATATACTTAAAAGTACATTTTTATATATGATGAGAAAACTTTCACTTTGAAGGTTTCGGTGGTTGAAAAAACAGGCCCGATTTTTTTCTAAACATTTATCTTAGCGGACGCCCCCTTCCCTCAGGGATTCGACCCCTATAGCCCCCCTTTTGTAGTATTTTGAAACATCCATTTTTGGTTCACTGACTTTAGAATTTTTTAAAGGCACTTTCGGCACCAATATATACGGTTTTAAGGGAGAGCGCGTTTTTTTTTTTCAATTTTTTTTCTCGAAAATCCGCTCCCTTGACAAAATCCTAGACACGCTTCTACGGAAGCGGGAGATAATCACCACATCTCTCAAAAAATATCAAAGTATCATGTTTTCACGGAGATTTTAGACAGTCTATAATAAAATTAATTTATTTCCGGTGAGTTTAACGACATCCGACTCACTGAATTTGACAACAAAAAACTCAAAAAGAAATAGTTGAAATGAAGACATAAAAAACGAAGGATAGAAGTAAAGAAAAATGAGTCCACGACAATTGAATTACTAAAACTAATTGCACACAGCTGTCACAGAGCAGAGTTAACATTCCAGAGGTTAGAATATTTTTAAACTTTAATCCTGCATCATTCTTAGGCTATATTTGAAAAAAAAATCGGATATAGAATTAATTCTCAGCTTAAGGACACCGGTGGGCGCCGCTTTGCCTCTTCGCGACAATAACCGACTCTAAGTTTCTTTGAGAGTACTACCCTGTGTTGACAAGCTCGCAACACGTTGATGCGGCTGCAGCGGTCACTTTTAAACATTTAAAGAAGAAGTTATAACTTTTGTTGCAAGATTAATGATTGGCGGCACTTGATTTCATATTGGCTGAATTCTCTATTGGAACCTGATCTAAACTACATTTTATTATTGGATAAATTAGATATTTTACCACTGTAAAATATTTAATATTAACCAATCATAATCCATCTAACTAACAACCCATTTATTTGTAAGTGCTGAAATAACATGTAATTTCAGCACCGGAGAGATTTGAATTTAACTTAGAAATTAGTTTCCTCTCCAAGAGTTTCCTCTCCAAGAGCCGATATTCCGCACTATACTAGAACTACCCGGTATTGGAAGAAGACCTCGGACAAGAGACGATATACTACTACGTAGAAACTTACCATTTAGTTTCATGGTTGTACGGCAAAAGCCAACACAAACTTTTATATTTAGAAACTTATTAACAATGAATTTAGATTTTCATTTGCAAACATAAAAATTTGAAGTAAACCTTCATGATTATTTCAGGCGCTAAACAAAATTACTAATGTACAATAACGATTGATAAAAAGATCTCAGATCGTTCCCTCAATTTCTGCAGTATTATACAAAACATATTTGAAAAAAATTTATTGAAAGTAAAAAAAAAATTAGTAGCATGATAATTAATAGTTAATAATTATAAATCATCCTGTTGTTCCAACTTCATCACCTAAACATAACAGCAATCATAAGTCAGCAAACATCATTAAAAACTAAAACTTTTTACCAAATAAATTTAAACCATTTTAAACTTAAATTTACTTAATTTTAAACTAGATCATCAAGGCTTATCTTTGGATCTTAATAAATTTTCTATCTCATTAATTTTAAATTCTGATCATCAAGGCTTATCCTTGGATCAAAAAGAACAATTTTGTTCTCCCCCACCCACTTATCAAGTGTCTAACGACCTCAAACGTCGATTAACTACCCAAACTTTTCAAAAGACCCAGGACTAATGGAAATTTTTAATAACACTAACCATTCAAATTAGGCTAAACAGTGAAGAACTTCGGTTATTCATCCTTCACTTGAACCCTCCTCTTACCAGACCCAGGATAGATCTTAGGTTTAGTAAGTTTAAAATAGTATCTAACGAACTACTTACGTTCTAATTATACCTGAACCTTGTGGATCGATTTACTATTCTCCAACCTTTGAACACAATCACTACCCCTAAGTAAGATTAAGTAAGTTAACACCTTAACTTAGACTAGCCGCGAGAAAGTAAAAAATCATTCTCCGGAATTGATATACTTTTGTCTCCAACCCTGAATAAAAAAAACCCAGGTTAACCAAACCATAAAATCGTAAGGACTAACAGTCTAGGAAAATAAAAAATCACTAATAACTTCTAGCATCCCTCATCCTAAACCTTATGTCATTCAAAAATTTAGGAAATAAACAAACAATCGTTTTAAACAATTGTGAAATAGACAACCGAAAATACGATCTTGTAATATTACCACATACACAAACAGTTGGATACATTCGAACAAAACGACAAACAGTAAAAAGAAAAATTATAAGCAAACAAAGACAAATCACACGAAAAATATTTTCGAAAATTAGAAACGCATTTTCCGAATCAGAAGCCAGCAGTTTAGACGAACTATACTAATTAAAAGAATCAATAAAGAAAAATTGCCCCATCCATGATCACTTATATTTCTCCGATTCAGAAACAACTTCAAACTCATCAAAAAGAGGAAAAAGAAGAATAAAAAAGCAATATAAACACAAACCAGTACACCTATATAATTGGAATCAACCAATTAGACATATTGATAATTATATATTAACAGTCATCAAACAAAAAAATGAGCCTCACTCAAAGTGACGAAAGTCCAGATGAAGAAGCAGTTTTTCCCTTTCTTATAGATTCACTCGATGATAGAGGACAAACACGATTTTGTAAAAACTTACTCGTAAATTTGTTTGAACCAGGAATCAGTCCATGTAAAGCAGAATTCCCGGATGTAAAAATTAAAAGACAAATTATAGAACATTATTTGAAAGACATATGTATGTGATCTAACACAACAAAACGGAATCTACACCATAAAATCCAGCACACTAGGAAGAGCTCATAACAAACATGAAATTCAAACAGACGATATTGATTTAGAATTTTCAAAAGTATTCATAGAATATATCAAAAGCATACAATATCATAATTCACAAAGAGCAAACTCCATATTCACTAACGAAGTTTTTGCAATACTATATAGTTATATATTTATATTAGAAAAAACAGAAGCTCAAAGCACGTCACCAACCGAAACATCCAAACATACAAAAGTAGGAAAAGAAATCACAGTATTTTCAATATTTTTACATAAGATCCGCAAAAATTTCACTAATAATGATGTTTCACAAAACACTAAACAGGATTTGCAAAAAATTTTAGCATGGTTTATTATAGATTATTTTACGCACAACCTAGATTTAATTTCACAAGCAAGAAAAAATTTTGGACCTCAAAATACCAATGACGACACTGTCATTGCAGAACAGTCAGATTACGTTTGAGACCTTGAATGGTCTCATTCAGCATTTATAAATATTCCACAAGATATCTCGAGTCAAACAATATGTACAATATCTTTCCACAGAGATTATGTAAAAGTAATACCATTGACGATTGACGCAACACCATTAAATTATAATACATT
The DNA here is from genome assembly GCF_963678635.1 of Symsagittifera roscoffensis. Taxonomy (NCBI): domain Eukaryota; kingdom Metazoa; phylum Xenacoelomorpha; order Acoela; family Convolutidae; genus Symsagittifera; species Symsagittifera roscoffensis. Next base: position 82,646,239 of record NC_087064.1, on the reverse strand, counting down.
TTCACCTGATACACGAAATAACAGCTTAAATTCAACAGTCATACATAATGAAAATCTCAATGGAACCAGAAGTCTTACACAACAAGATATTCAAACACCATCACACTTCATAAATGAAAAAATCGTCCAAACAACAGTAAAAACTACACAACAAAATATTTTACCAATACACCCAAATCTGACAACGCCAAGAAATACAAATACATCACTAATACAGGTTAACTTACAATCGACCGCTGAACCTTAGGTTGCTCCAAAAAATTCACATATGGACTATCAAACGTATAGACCAATGACAAAACCGTCAAAAACACAAAAAACGTTCACAAGAAACACTTTTGCAGAGCACAATTATAATTATGCACAACAACCAAAAACAAACCAACCTCCCCCAAAAAATACACAAAACTTTAATCACGTATGTTCCCATTATTGCAATCTCCCAAATACATCGACCAATTCAGTAAATTTTCCATATAATCCACACCCTCCTCAGGATTATAGTGAAAAATACCAATTTTTTCAACAGAATAAAACTAAACAACATAAGTCATATAACACAAACTATTTATCATCTGATGACGATGATTATCATCAACCAGATATTTTTGCACCATATACTAAAGAATATCGCACACAGAGACCGCGACAATCTCAACCATCTCAAAATATGAAAATTTACCCACAAAATCCAACAGATATACAAAATCCACAACAAATGCATATACAAAACCCATTTAATACACAATCTTTTCAATCAATACAACCAAAAAACCCAATGTCAAGGCCTTCTTATCAACCAAACCAAACGCAAAATGAAATACCGCTTCCATATTACCTTAAGCAACATGAAATAACAAAAAATCAACTTTCAAACTTTTCACAAATGCCAAACGCCGCAGAATCACTACAGATGACTATGAATCCATACCTCATGGATGGATCATCAATAACATCGAATAAACCATTAATGGTATTCACAGGAACAGACCCTGAATATTCTGTAGAAGATTATTTAAATGCAGTAACAGCATATTTAATTTTAAATATAGGACCCGAACCAATTAATACACCACTCCATCAAAATTGGATACATAGACGCACAGCGTTAATACAAACAACCCTAGATGGCGCAGCTCAAAAATGGTTTTCAGTATTACCCATAGAAATAAAATTAGATTGGAAAAGATTTACACAAGAGTTTTCAAAAATATTTGATTTTGAAAGAAACAAACAACATCAAAGAGTTTTATGCAACGAAATACGCAGATTACCAAACAAAACAATTAAACAATTAGCAGTTCGAATCGAAACACTAGTTCGAAAAGCATATTCACTCATTACACATGACTACAAAAACACAAAATTGACAGAAAGTTTAATGATGACCTTAACACCTCAGTTAAGGAAAATAGCTATAAAAAAGAGAGCATCTCATCCTTCCTCAATTCGAGAACCAGATTTAGATTTTAGAAAATTAGTAGGTAAACTAGAACAAGCAGAAATCACAATGAAACTCGAAGAAACAGAAAATCTAAAACTACAATATGTTAATCGGATTGAAACAAAAACTACACATATATATATAACATAAAAGAATCAGACACAGACCTGATTGAAAAAAATACTGAAATACTAATTATCTACGAACGAAATCGAAACTTTAAAAGCAAACCATCTTTCAAAAAATGGTGTAATTACTGCCGACTATACGGACACAGTATCGCCGAATGTAGACAAAACAACAAGACAATCAGAATAAACCTCAAAAGCACAAAGAACCAAATAATTCATTCTATCAATACATGAAAAAAGATCAAAATCTGCCAGAAAAAAAAATATATAGTAATAATAGTTCAGGAAAACCACTTCCAAGTGCTCAAATTACTCAAGAAATCAATCACCATATAACTCCAGTTATAGAGGTAGATCGCCCAAACGAAGAAATTCACGAAATTTCGCACAAAATAGATATAGTCGATCGAATAGCCAAAATAACCAAAATAGAAATAACTATTCACGATCGAGTTCAAATACAACAGAATTTGTTTCTGCATCCAGTTCTCATTCAAACCCAAGGATTAGACACTAAACGTTTCGGAATAGATCACGAAACTCATCATACAACAGAAATAGAAACTATTCACACAATAGAAATAGAAGTTATTCTAATAATCGAAATCAGAACTATCCAAACAATAGATCAAGGAATAATTCATATAATAGATCGAATTATCACAGATCAAATGACAACTATCAAAACAGCTCACAAAATAATTCACAAAATCGAAACTCAAGTTACAATAATCGATACAGAAATTATTCCCAGTCACCACATAGGAATAATAACCGTTATTCTGATTCCAAACATCGATACAAAAGTAACACACCAAAACATCCAAGACATATTAATCAAGTGCAAACAAATGAAGAAACAACTTCAGACCCCCCAGGTATTGATGACTCAGGAAGTAATGAATTACAACTAAATCATATAAATTGTGATTCATCAGATACTGAAAGCGATACAGATAATACAATCTCTGTAAATATGATAACAGTCGAAAACGACTATGAACCTATCATATATGAACAACCTTTTACTTCACATATATATATATATGAAATCCAATTGGAACTTCTTCATAATTACTATATTGGACACATTAACAATACACAAACTACACAAGAAGTAAGCGAAATTAATACGGTAAATAAACCTGATAAAAAAGATGAAACACAATGCTCAAACACAAACATATTTATCAAAATATACAAAAAGAACAACCAAGAGAAAAAATTTGGACCATTCCATTTCTCTTAGAGAGCCCAAGAAACCAAAGAATTTCAACCACCAGATCTTGAAATTGATTTTTTAATTGACTCAGGAGCAGAATCAAAAATAATTAATATTCCCACATGGAATGAATTTAAAACATTGCATCCAAATTTAACACCTCTTGAAACCTCTAATAAATTAGCAACAGCACAAGGATCAACATTAGTAAATTATGAAAAAATCCAATTATTCCTTGTTCCCACGAGAACAATGGAACAAAACAAGATTTTAAACAAGCCATTTAAACAAATATTTCATATTACTGATATTAAGCACAATATTATTGGCATACCATTCAAAACTAAATTTTTGCCAACAATCAACATCTTAAATAGTAAAATACATATCAAAGATAAATACACAGAAACAAAAAATACAGCCCTAACATTCTTCCAAAGATTAAGCAAAAAACCACCATTCTTCTCAAAATTTTACCCCATTTACAATCAACAACGGAAACACCTGAAACCACTATCAGAAAATATATATAATTTTTCAATAAAACAAGTTCACCAATATAATAAAAGTCAAAATAAACAACAACTTTTTAAGTCAGACTTCGTTTTAAACCTATTCACAAATTTTTCAAAATTACGATCTCATCCGTAAAATATTCGAAAAACACGAATTCCGACATCATTTCATTACACGTGTATAAAAATACACCACATCAAGTAACATTACCCTTAGGACTCTTAGGATATTGTGAAACAAATGCTACAATTTCACCTATAAATAAAGTAGCCTGCCGAGTTAATAGTATACTCCAATTGTCAGATATTTGCCAATCAACAATTCTTGACGAAGAATTATCCATAAATAATATAATAAGTAATGAAAAAAGAAACACAGATTATTTCACAAAAACGCCATATTTTAAACCGATAATCAATATAACAAATTACACAAAAGAACAACAAACGTTTTTAACAATGTTTAATTTTCAACACTCACAAATCACACAAGATGAATTTGATAAATTAGCAAAACAACTGTTAAAATATTCAACAGATTATGCAATATAAAAATTTGACGTTGGAAAAAATAGTTCATCACTATACTTTCCATTAAAACCTGACGCAGTTTTCAAAAAACAAAGAGCAAGTAAAGTACCGATTCATTTACACGACAAGGTAAACAGATTACTTGATATTTTAGAACAATACGAAATTATCTCACGAGTGAATAAAGAAGAACAACCAAAAGGTAACACCTTCATTAACCCTGTTATCAATCTAGCAAAAGGTCAATCACTGAAAATAATTTTAGACGCTAGATACCTCAAATCACTAATTGACGAATCAAAATGCAATTGGCCTATTGAACCCATACAAGTTATATTAACAAAGATAAATGGTAAATATTTCACAACCGCAGATATGAATAGTGCTTATAATCAAATAACACTAGATGAAAAATCCCTACCTTTAACACAATTTGTTATTGGAAATCAACAATATGAATTTAATCGCTTATTCTATGGAATATTCACAGGACCAGCAGCTTTTTCAGCTTTTATGAGTAAAATTTTTAGACCATTAATTCTCAAGAAAAATTTAATCACCTATTTAGATGATGTTTTCATGCAATCACAAACCAAAGAAGAAATGCTTACAGTTTTAGAACAATATCATAAAATACTTCAGAACGATAATCTGAAAGCAGCCCCTGATAAATCACACTTCTTTTTAACAAGCGTTAAATTTTTAGGACATAATATTGAACGAAACACTATTACTCCATTAAAATCACGCATTGATGCAATCCAAAAACTTCAGCCACCTACAAATAAAAAAAAATCCAACAACTCCTTGGAATGTTGAATTTCTTAAGTAAATATGTTTACAAAATGCAATTATACTTAAGACCCTTCTATAACATCCTCAGACAACTAAATAATTTTGAATGGACAACCGAACATCAAACGCAATTTGAAGAAATTAAAAAGCTTTCAACAGAACAAAATTAAAACACAATTCCAGATCCAAATCAACCATTCTATGCAATGTGCGATGCTTCAAATTTTGGCATCGGCGCAGCAATACAACAATCACATAGTGGAACAAATAATATGAATCTTATATCAGCGAATTCACGATTATTCACACAAGCAGAACTACGACTCTCAACTCTAATGAGAGAATGTACAGCTATAATTTATACACTTACAGAATATGAATTTCTGATACTTGGATCAAAACACCCAACAGTTTTATTTACAGATCACAAACCAATTATACTTCTCTTTAAACAAAAATCAAGTCCTAATCATAGAGCTTATAGATTTCAAAAAATTCTAATGAAATTTCCAAACTTACATATAGTTTGGACAGCAGGAAAAAACCCTGCGTTACCATATACATTAAGCCGAAGTACGCCATCTGAATTACTTACCCGAAAAAATACAGTTGAAATACCACAAAATTTTAAATTCTATCTCACCAAAAAATGAAACATCACCCCGACTAGAATGCAAATACGCAGTAAAAACTGACATTGATCAATCACAAATAAATAATCTACAACATTTTCCACTCTACTTAGATTGCCAAATAACTACGAAGTTGACTTAATAGGCACATCTAGTTTTAAACCAATTCCATACTCACAATGGCTAAAAAAATAATACTCAACAAAAGAGAATAAAACACCACTCGCATAAAAAAGACCTTTATCAGGACTACAAACAAATGATTCAAAATACACAATAAATCAAGGTTTTGACCTCCATGACCCACTTGACACAATTCCCCTATCAAAACTAAAAATTGACAATAATTTTCTCCCCCAACAGATAAAATTACACTTGAACTTTTAAAACAATATCAAAATGTCGACCCAGTAATTAGACAACTAAAATCATGGCACAAATACAAAACTAAGCCCGTAAAAGCTGATACAACAATTTTAGGAAACAAAACACTCCTCCGATATTTCAGAAAATTTAATAATACAACAATTAATGAAAACACAGATCTTTTAGAATATCAATTGAATGATTCTAAAGTTCCCTGTCTTCCTTTAAGTATGATACTAATAGCTTTTAACATCTCCCATACACAAAATACAAAAGGACACTCCGGATCAGAAAAAACAAACTCGAATTTTATACAAAATTTTTATTTCCCAAATGCACCAATTTGGATAAAAGTATTATACAATGATTATATAAAATGTCAATTAAACAAACCCTATCCAAGTCGAAAACAAATAGCACAGAAACAAGATTTTAAAGGACAAATTTTATATTTTAACCATCGCATTTCATTCGACACAAAAGGACCAATTTCACCATCCTCTGAAGGAAACTCCTACATTATGGTCATTGTTGATGCATTCACACATTATGTAGCACTCAACCCAGTACCACAATGTAATGCTCACAATGTAATGCTTATTATGCTTTCACAACACTTTATGAACATTGGATAGCCAAATTCGAATTACCCGAAATCCTAGTAACAGACAACGGTACAGAATTTATAAATAAAGAAATCATCACACTATGCCACTTATGCAACATCAAACATAAACCACGTACATCTCATGCACCTTGGACAAAAGGTTTAGTCGAAGGTATGAACCGTTCACTACAAGAAGATCTCAGATGTATCATTAATGGAAATGATACACGATACACAGAATGGTCAGCAGATGTAAAACTATTTCCCTAATCATATAATTCACAAATTACGACAACTTTAGGAATGTCACCATACGAAATTGTTTTTAACCAAAAGCCACGAAAATCAATTATGTTTACAGCAAATGCCCATAAAAATGCACAAAGTTATTGCCAACCAAATAAAGATTCAATTTGTTATAACCTACTTTTACACACATGATAAATTAGCCTCCGGCACACACACCGAATGGATTTTAAATAGAGATAAAAAACACAAAAAAAAATTCCAAAAAGTAACAAAGAAATTGTTACAAAGGCAAAACATTAACAACCAAATTAATTCACGCTTTACGCCAGCCACAGACTTAAAAATTGGAAAATTTGTCTTAATACCTAACTTTAATACGCAAAAAGGAAACTCTAAAAAACTACAAACCCCTTCGAAAAGGACCATACCAAATAATTGCCAAACCCACTGACGTAATGTATAAACTCACAGATTCAATTAAAAAAGAAATTGTTCAACATCGTTCAAAATCGTTGTTCAACTACCCAAAAGAATACGCATTACGCGAATTAACTCAATTATATGCTTTCACAGGTTTAAAAAGTATTCAAAATCATCCAGATACAGAAAAAGAAATAAATGAACAGGACAACATTCATCATGAAAAACAAAATCAAAAACAAACCACAGCTCAAAACAATCCAAAAACGCCAGACACAAAAATACCTCAAAAAGAAAGAAAAAACAGGAAAATGATAGAAAAGTTTTTAACACAAGAACAAGTAGAAAAATCAGAATATAGAAATTTATCACGACTTAGAAATCAACCACGCAAAAATTACAAAACATTAATCCCACAATCCAAAATATTAAAGAAAGTTGAATTTCAAAAACAAATTTGATTTTAAAGATTAATAATTTTTACACCTCTAAATCATTTTGAACTTTCATTTTTCAAGATAACATGCTGACAAATACGCAACAATTCTAGTTCAGATTCAGCCAATTGGATTCACTCAAAGCAGTCACCTTCTATATCTCTAACACCAACCTATTAGCCGAAAGATATCAAAAACCAGACATATCTATAACTATAACTTTACAACCTCCTGGTCAAAAATAAGCAACTCGCTAAAACTTGACAACTAAAACAAATATCACCATAATATTACAACCCTCCACTATCTAATAACGCAAAGATCAACAATATTTTCCCAACTCAGACCTTAAAAACCCTTCAAACAAAAATGGCAAATTAGCCTAAAATAAAAAAGGACCATAATCATTTGGCCTAAAGTACAAATATTTCAAAAATACCCCAGATTACCCAACAAATAAAAACAAAGCAAAGAAGACCTCCTGAGCACCATAAAATTAGCCTCCAACAATTTTTCACAAAACTCAACCCACTTGTCAAAAAATCAATAAATAATCCGACCACACTTGAATTTCGCCCCAGAAGTTCAAAAAATATTTGACGAACGAATCATTTCTTAAATTTTTCTCTCTTTAACAGTCGATACTTTAAAAAATATAACTTTTGCTAAAATTTTTTATTGAAACTTTTGAAGCCCTAATAATCTTTTTTAATAATTTTTTGCAATATTTTTTTAAATTTTCTACTCCCGATTTGAAATATATCTCCAACTTTTCCAAATCATTGACCACATTCACAGGTACGATAATTCAAAGTCTATTTAAAAGATACGAACAATTTTTTGTAGAACAGATATTTTTTTACTATTTGTAATTTTCATCACATTTTTATCATCCCTAATAATGACAATGAGCAAATGTGTAAAAAAGGCAATAGTCACATTCGCCTCAGCATCAATCCTTTTAATTCTTTTCATCGAAGAATATTAGAACAAACATAAATCTTCCTACTAGAAAAAGATTAATTGGACACATTTCCAAAATTGCTAACCAACCACCACAACATCAGTCTTCACCGACATCATCCCAAGAAAACCCAGCAAAACCCACAACTACCCAAAACCCCCAAACATCCACACAAATTTCTTTTCAAGATAACCCATACACTTTTGAAGAACGACACGCTTACTTATCCAAACCACTAGAACCAGTTCAGCGACAGGCTTCTTTAAGTGAACCAACATATTATTTATACCCCATATTACCACAAGATTTAAATAGAATCAGACACATTAGTCAAAATCAAAATACAGTTGAAATAAATAGACAGATTATACATCCACGAAGAAATAGAAATTTTCAAACCCCTAGAGTTCGTTTTGATATACCCCAATCACCAACACCAACTACTTCAGAAAATTCAAGTAGTACATTGCCAGAAACTCCCACACTCCTTTCACAACATAGCACCTCAAGTATACCCTCAGATTACTTAGGTTCAACACCGACATCTGAACAAATACGTGAAAATCCCTTTAACCTCACCCCCCCCCCCCAATCCCACCGCGCGACTACCATATTGGGCAACACACTCATATACACAAGGTGAACCAAACATAGTAAATGAACCAATAGATATTTCTACGGATACAACACCATCATCACTACCAGAAACATTATCACTCCCGTCAACACCATCATTAAGTCAAATCTCACCGACGCTTTTCCCTTCAAATTTCCCAAATAACCTCGACGCTAGATATCGAGAACAATCATCATCAAATACCCCTTTATGATTAGATTGGAATACATTCGTAGCACCTCCCCCATTATTTGAACAAAATCAAGATAGTAACCGACTCCACAGTTGGGCACTCAATAGACTACAATATAGACAAGATATCCACGAAGATATTCGTGAACACAATATTCAAATACTTCAACAAAATAGTCTCCAATTAAAATTTGAAGTCACGATCAAACTTAATAATATTGTTCAACATCCCTACCTATTAAATCCACCAAACATAACAGTTCAATCTCTACCACCACCATTTATAACAACTGAAGTAATGTATAAATAAGATAGATATACGAAAAACACAATTGGTTACATAACATTTTATAGCCCATACTCAGGATTATCATAATCATGTATACTCTAAAAATATTAACATTTCAACACATCTTTTTTCTAATATTTTCCGACCAAAACACAAATCCTTCTCATCGGACAGGACCCCAGGATATATTAGTAACACACTATGATTGTGAAGAAAACGAACAAAAAACACTACACAAATATGCAATAAATCAAGTATCACAATGCGAAACAGAACCACAAGCTATAGAAACTACAAATGTAATAGCAACATTATATTCAAAAGCCCGAGCAACAACAGTCACAGGATATAAATTTACAGCAACATTTTCCGAAAAGAAAGTACACTGTTCACAAGTTTCCAACGGAAATAAGAACGGACTTGATCACGATTCATTCTACCAAAGTAATATAGAACGACTTTTACATCTAAATCCCGATGATTGTAAAAACGAATTACTCAGACTGAGTATCACAAGAAATAAAAACACAGACAGAAAAATAGTAAATTTCCAAGTCTTTGCCGATTCTGTACATCAAGCAGAACTTGAACGATATCAAGGACATATAAAATTAGACGAAAAATACCCATATAACGGCGCTCACGGAATATTAACTTATGACATACACGATAAACACTGGATACTACACATTGGAATAAATGACCCTTCAAACTGCAAAGCAGATACAAAAAACAAAGGATATCAAGAAATAATGTTTTTTGATTGGAAAATACAACTTGAAAAAATACAACTCACACGAGATTTAACTGATAACACCATGATCTATCTAGGAATTAGATTACCTTGCAAAAATGATCAAAGTTATTGTGACCCCACAACAAGGACCTAAGCAACAATTGTTTGGTTCCCCGAAAATACATGAACAATATTTTAAGTAGCAAAAATACACGCTCGAATGATAAAACTTCATGAAAATTTTTTTATAGAATCAATTCCATACGAACAAGTAAACCCATCTCGTAAACAAAGCAATTATTTTAGAAATATTCATGATATAGAAAATAAATTAACACGTTTCCAAGTCTATCAAGAAACAAAATTTGCATGTAAATACAGAAATCCACTTTATAAGACACAATACTGTGAAATACTTGTCGAATACGAAAAATGTTTCAACATGACTACTGGAAAAATAAAATTTGACCCTTATGCCACAAGTCATCCTGTAAATGAAGGAACATCATACGTCCCAGTTAACTTTCAAAAAAGCAAAGGTCAACCTGGTGGAAAACTAAAACCATACGACAGTAAAAGCACACGGTTACAAGAACTGTCACTAATGAATAGCACCTATTTTGGTAATATTCATTATGATATCCACTTAGACATGAAATTAGACTACACACTTAGTAGAATTTTTAAAGAAATGTCACTTTCTGAATTAGAAACACTTCATCAACTATGCGAGTTGGAAAGAACACAAATCCTACAATCACTCGCACTAGCAGTACTAAAAATACCTTACTCAGGATACTTATTATCAGAAAACAGATCAAATTTTCTTGACTATGAAGGAAACATTTTATGGTTCTATACTTGCACCAAAAAAGTATCAACATTATATGTTTTTGAAGACAAACGTTGTTATAAACGAATTCTCATATTCTATAAAAATAAAGTACATTTTGTCAATACACTTTCAAGACGAACATATTTTTGGGATACCGCAGTCCCATGTGGATTAAAAAATAGCCACAATGTAGTACATTTAAATGCTGATGAAGATAAATACTACCTACTTACACAATACCCTAGTTTAATGCAACCACTCAAAAATTTTCACCCGAAAGTATCAGAGCTATCGCTCGTAACCCAAATACTGATTTACAATCAATTGGAATATATTCTAAATCTGATATCCAATATCACATTAGAACACAACAGTTTCAGGAATTATTAACACAAATGGAGACAATACAACGACAATCAATTGACCAGAATTTAAGAAAACTTGCCGAAACTGCAGGATTTGCAGACTTTTATACATAAGACTATAGCGGATATTTTAAAGATATTAAAGACTGCATATAATTAAACGGTGAAAAATACCGACCACAAGATATTTCACTTATAAATATTTTCAGTTTTGTCACCTTAAAGAATGAAATACTAGCTTTTCTAGGATGGCCATATTACATCTTAGAAAAATCAACTATTTTATACGCCATGTTTAATTTTATAGGATTTCTATTCTCACTGTTAAAAGGAATCTATAACACATGCGCTATACACACACAAGTTAACTTAAAAGCAAGTGTAGCACGTATACTATTTGCAGGATTTTTTGGAATTTTTTCATCATCCCTTAACAAAACACTTCTAGATGCACAAATAAAAGAATATAACACAAAAATATCCACAAGACAAAACACATACGACGAAGTACATAATAATATAGATATAACACCTACTGCACCACAGTTGCCACCCTTACCACAAAACCACCCATTATCATTAGTTCCCCGTAATTTCCGAAACCTAGCAATCACAAATAATCCAAATTCTAGACCAAATACAACACAAAGTCCCATTCAACACATCATGACACATCATTCACAAAATGATAATACATATGAACAAATTATAGAACAACCTCATTCCACCACTTTTCAATATCAAAATAATCTTTTTTTATTAGCCCACGATGAGCCGACAACTTGGATCCCTCCATCGCTCAAATTCCAACCCAGCCAACCTCAAAACTCAAATACCAATAATCCCACTTTTTGCTTTCCCACCACCCGATTTTCCAATTATTAATACACCATCAAGCACGAATTCTGATACTAACTCAGATATTTCAGTTTTTCATACTATCTCACACTTTAATAACTCTAATTTAGAAACCCCCGACTAATTTGCAGACTCTGAACCATCTCCCTCTACCTATACCCAGACCAACTCCTCAGTTTTTTCAAAACCCCCTTTTCAACCCATCCCATCCAGTCATCCACTCCCATCCGTTTCCACTCCTTCTTATGCTTCCCAAGTAACCCCAACCTAATCTCCACTTCGTTCCGACAGATCATATAATAATTCCCCAGATACCCCCCAAATTTCCCAAAATTGAAAATTTTATTACTTTACAACAACAATTATTACACCCCAACATCCTTACAATACATCAATTATCATCCACAATAACATCCTCAACCCCACCTACCTCCTCAGCTTACACTCCATCATTAGCACAATCATCCACATCCACCGAAACACCTACCAGTACTCACCGAGCTTATTGCACTTTTAAACGAAAATTTCCAAATCACCCATTCCCAACCAAACCCGGAACAGCCCGCGAATATTTTAATCATCCGGAACACACCAACACGAAAAATTTTCTTGAAATCACCTTACCCTTATTTCCGCAATATACATTAAATACACCTACCAATACTAACGACACACGCAATTTTGTTGATGAGCACGTTTTAATGCCAACACTTCATTGGACAGCTTATTATAATTATACTAACCCCCTCTGTCTACCATTAGCTAATACTACTGATAGTATCGAGAAAAACAAAAACATGTTATATAGACTCACCACAACACTAATACCTCGACAATTTACTTACGTTAGATATAAAAAATTATTAAAAACATTCACCGCACCCCGAGCTAACGATTTTGCAATAGAATACTACGATCATAATATCATCCGCCCTAATCAAGATCAGTTTTTAGATAAAGACCGCTTCGCAAACCCGCAACTAACAGAAAAATTTTTCATTAAAACATCATACGTAATTACACTTAATATTTTTGATAGAAAGCATGATCATGTTATTTCAGAATCACTAGTTGATATTCAAGCATACGAAAGCTTCTAGTATTTTCACTAACCTTTCACTTTCTTTCACACCAGGAACGCAATTTGCACTGTTCCCACGATATTATGTTACGCACTAAACAAACGCACACATATACATATTATCGTTTTATACAAAACCATTTTGATTTACACACTCCATCAAGACAACCTCACCATCGTTTTCAGTTTCTTAACTCCAAATACACGTCACCATTTTTTCTTAATTTTACATATTGCATTAAGGATACTAACCTCCACGGCATCCTCCGTAAATATGACCCAGCCACCTAATTATATATATTCTGTCCCATCACAAAGACCTTCAAGGCTGAAGAATCAAGACCCTTCCTTATCCCGCATGAATTTATCCAACCTATTGAAATACCCATATTAGAATTCATTCACAATACTAAATATAATCATAAAATATATAACCTCATTCAAAACATACCTTACGAGTTCGCATCAGGCACAGAAGAACTAAACACCATCAGGGCACTTCAATTGCTTTGGCCACTGCTACAAACTAAAAATGTCATACGCATACTAGCCAAACTATTAACAATATCAGACATGATTCACGACATCTTCCCCACGGCTTTTTCCCAGAAGATTAAGGTAAATATAAATTAAAATACTTTTAACTAATAAATTTAAATTTGTACTATCCATTTTCTATAAATGTTTGATTTATTCTTTAAGTCTTCACACCATAATTATCTACAAAACAGAAAAGAAAAATAAAATACAATTTTGTTCAATTATATTAAAATTCATTAAATTTTTGCACTAAATAATGTAGTAAAATTCAAACCAAATGTAGTAATTTTATTTATAATTTATTTCCCCATGAAGCATTAAACTTGAAATACGGTGAAAATTTATAATTTTAAATTTCCCCAAAACGCAGTAAAATTCAAATTCTATCAATAAATTGATAAGATGAGAAAGCAGTACTAACCTTTTCAATATTTTCATTCATTCGCACAAAAATTCTATCCAAACTCGCACAGCTCGCCCACGAAGAATTGTTTAAATAATGATTTAAAGTTTCAAGCTTTCACTATCAACAACTCTAACACACGATAACGATTTCAAACTTTCCTTTAACCCGGTTGGAAAGGAATTATACACTAAGCCAAACTTACCAACGCAGTTTACTAAAAACCACATTCATAAAAAAAGCATGCCTAAGAAAAAAAAACCAACGGTACCCAAACCGGATCAACCCAGTTTAAAGCTGGATAATTTATTCTTCTGAAGACTATTATAAAGTCTAAGAAAGAAATAATAAAACTTAAAAAAGTCGCAAGACAAAACCAAACCAAAAACAATTGGATTTTTGAAAAAAAGGACACAACCAAAGTAACATAAGAAAGACCAGAAAAAACCAACATAAAACGTTATCACATAACAGGACCTCTCAAAGAAACAGCATGCAATCATACTCCCATTCCTGGCCTAACCCACCAGAGAAGGACGTCCTGAGCATGCTCATAGCCGGCCTAACCCACCGCGCTACACCCACGCTTTGTGACCACACTTAAATTCTTAATAAGAGGTACTCAAGGGTGAGTAACTCTTCAAAATAACTGAACTAAAATAAAACGCTTTTGTGAAAACGACTAACTAAGTTCATGATTAAAAAACCAAATTAACATAAATTCATAGAAAGTAAATCATACTTTGCAGTATATAGATCATACACAACAACAAAGACTAACATCCAAAGACTAGATGATCCCATAACACTCGAACAAAAGAATGGCTAAACACAACCGACATGCCGTCCACAATCACGACTCAAAGGATTTAGAGTATTACTTGACTTCGCAGAAAAGGATTTCATTTAACTAGACCAATGATCACCTCGATGATCAAGTATACGTACAGATCCGAGTTACAAGGCATCCCTTCCACACACGATCTTCACGCCATTCCCAGACGAGGCTGCACACAAAACAGTTCTCTACTAATACAGAAAAACCTTACATAACATTTCATTGGGGATCACAGTCGTTGTCGACTGACGTAATAACAATTTCCTATCCCTGATTCCAGCGTCCTGAAACGTTCTTCTTCAAGAGGAACTGGATAAGAAAATGATGTTCGCCAAATACCAACGTTCATCATCCATCCTTCAATTGAAGAGAAGAAAAATAGTTCTAAAAAACTCTGTAAACCCCGGATGGGTGGAACCTGATCTAAACTACACTTTATTATTGGGTAAATTAAATATTTTACCACTGTAAAATATTTAATATTAACCAATCATAATCCATCTAACTAACAACCCACTTATTTGTAAGTGCTGAAATTATTTGTAATTTCAGCACCAGAGAGATTTGAATTTAACTTAGAAATTAGTTTCCTCTCCAAGAGAACTTCAGCAGTTGCAATAAGCCAGTATACTCTAGATCTATTGAGCCTAGCAGATACTAGTTAAACACCCTGAGACTAGTAGATATAAGTGTAAGATTAGGATCGGTATTAGGCTAAGAAGTTGCACGAATCTATCCGGCCGAAAATAAGATGTACCCTATCCGAAATTACTCTATGAGTTAACCTCAAGAATCTAACTCACTATGGCTTATTTGTGTGCATGCATTTGGCTGAAAAGTGCAAAATTAAAGTCGGCTGGAATGTTTTAGGCCAAATTGTCTGGAGCAGGTGTTTCAGGGGCAGGTATCTTATTGTGAGATCTTTCACTATCGTCAAAACAGAGTATAATTTCATACGGTCAACTTTTGCTTCGGAGAAGGTGGTATCTGTGCAACGAGTGTCCCACGTTTTGCCCCACAAACATTTCGCCCCTCACACATTTCGCCCGTCTTAAATCTAGTGGCACATTTCGCCACTCACACGTTTCGCCCCACACACATTTCGCCCCTCTTAAATCTAGTGGCACATTTCGCCCCTCACACATTTCGCCACACACATTTCGCCCCACACACATTTCGCCCCACACACATTTCGCCCCTCTTAAATCTAGTGGCACATTTCGCCCCTCACACATTTCGCCCCACACACATTTCGCCCCACACACATTTCGCGGTTCTCAAATCTAGTGGCACATTTCGCCCCTCACACATTTCGCCCCACACACATTTCGCCCCACACACATTTCGCCCCACACACATTTCGCCCTTCTTAAATCTAGTGGCACATTTCGCCCCTCACACATTTTGCCCCACACACATTTCGCCCAACACACATTTCGCCCCACACACATTTCGCCCCTCTCAAATCTAGTGGCACATTTCGCCCCTCACACATTTCGCCCCACACACATTCGCCCCACACACATTTCGCCCCACACACATTTCGCCCCTCTTAAATCTAGTGGCACATTTCACCCCTCACACATTTCGCCCCACAAACATTTCGCCCCACAAACATTTCGCCCCTCACACATTTCGCCCCACGTCTTAAATCTAGTGGCACATTTCGCCCCTCACACGTTTCGCCCCTCACACAATTTGCCCGTCTTAAATCTAGTGGCACATTTCGCCCAACACACATTTCGCCCCTCAGAAATTTCGCCCCTCTTAAATCTAGTGGCACATTTTGCCCCACACACATTTCGCCCCACACACATTTCGCCCCACAAATATTTTGCCCCTCACACATTTCGCCCGTCTTAAATCTAGTGGCACGTTTCGCCCCTCACACATTTCGCCCCTCACACATTTTGCCCGTCTTAAATCTAGTGGCACATTTCGCCCCACACACATTTCGCCCCTCACACATTTCGCCCGTCTTAAATCTAGTGGCACATTTCGCCCCTCACACATTTTGCTCCTCACACATTTCGCCCGCCTTAAATCTAGTGGCACATTTCGCCCCACACACATTTCGCCTCTCAAACATTTCGCCCGTCTTAAATCTAGTGGCACATTTCGCCCCTCACCCATTTCGCCCGTCTTAAATCTAGTGGCACATTTCGCCCCACACACATTTCGCCCCTCACACATTTCGCCCGTCTTAAATCTAGTGGCACATTTCGCCCCTCACACATTTCGCCCCACACACATTTCGCCCCACACACATTTCGCCCCCACACACATTTCGCCCCTCTTAAATCTAGTGGCACATTTCCTCCCTCACACATTTCGCCCCACACACATTTCGCCCCACACACATTTCACCCCACGTACATTTTGCCCCTCTTAAATCTAGTGGCACATTTCGCCCCTCACACATTTCGCCCCACACACATTTCGCCCCACACACATTTCGCCCCACACACATTTCGCCCCACACACATTTCGCCCCTCTTAAATCTAGTGGCACATTTCGCCCCTCACACATTTCGCCCCTCACACATTTCGCCCCTAACAACTTCCTCGCATGCTTCGCTCCTTACTTATTACACAGTAAATTAAAGCCGCTTTCTTCATGTACATTTTAGGGGCAAAATTTGCCAGTAATTTATGAGGGGCAAAATTTGTCAGTAATTTATGAGTGGCAAAATTTGTCAGTAATTTATGAGGGGCGAAATGTGTGAGGGGGCGAAATGTGCTACTAGATTTAAGAGGAGCGAAACGTGTGAGGGGCGAAATGTGTGAATACCCTGTGCAACAATCATAGCAATGAACTCATTTCTCCATGAACTCATTGCTGAGTTGTGGTCAATCAATTGCGGTCGCTGAAGCTCTGATGCTTTCAGAAGCCTGGTCAAAAGACGGCGTGGCCTTCAACTTCTGTTCAGAACTGTTTGAGCTATGAGGACTTGCAAACAAGTTGCTAACTCAATTTTTTTTAATAAGACGAAGCCCTGAAATAATGAAGTATTTTAATTTTTTTTAGAGCATGGTCAAATCGAATTCTACTTCGAATGTTGCTTTTTAATGATCTAGAGTCACTATGTTACTATTTTCTAGGAAAACTTTTTTCCGTAGTGTCCTATTTTTAGATAAGTTTTATCTAAGTTTGACGAAACTTTGATCTATGGCAATCAGTGTTTCGAAAATTTTAGAAAGGCAACCCGTGTCGAGGTTGAGGTTTAATGATCATACGTTCGCGACCTAATTTTGGTGTTTTCAGACTACCGCGACCAAAATTGAATTCTTTTAGACCACCGCGGCCAATTTTTTTCCGGAGGCTTCGCAGACCGAAGCAATTTGTCCGCAACCTGCGCGACCGAAAAAAGTTAACCGCATTCGGTGCGACCAAGGAGGACTAACCGAGTCCGGCTGTCAATCTGTTCGACGAATTTTCAAAAATTATGACAACCTTTTTCTTAGGTCAACCAAATCGATTTTCCGAGCACTCCCAGCACACTAATAATAATAATAATCATAATAAATTGTTTGCAATGTAGACTCCATTCACAGCAAAATTTACTACAGTTACAACCAAATGAAATGTCATTGCGAGAACACCGTGGAACTTTGCAGCCCGTTTTCAGGCGCCTCTGATCCTGATATGGCTTCTGTTCGTTTGTAAAAATGATAGTTAATCATTACATCAATAAAAACGATTTAGTGAAAAAAAAATCAAAAAAAACTTGAACTAAAAAAGGGGGGAAATTAAGCAGTATGCCTACCCTTGATAGCAAAATTCCGTTTAAATACTATTTCTACTCAAAAAATGAGCTTAACCAGTTGATATTTTCCTAGAATGAAATTGTCCAAAAACTCATGATTGAATGTTTGTAATTGATTTTCTGTGCAGCTCTGAACCCATGTTAAAAAATCTGGATAGTATTTTAGAACAAAGTTAAAAGTTTCCTCATTCTAGTAATTATCGAAGTTTTTTATTATACTTTGAACGCACAGGTATCTACCTAGCTGAAACTCTCTTATTCAAAATTGTATTCAAATTTTTCTCAATTACAGCTTCCTGGAGAATGGCCAATATGCACTCTTTTCAAAAAACCTTACATAGTAACTTTAACAAATCATAGATATGTAATTTCTTTATGAAGTATATTTTTTGTTTTTGTCGTATATCTTCGATTCTTCTTTTAAAACAAATAGTTTTCATAAGTCGTTTGATTTTAAGTTCAATTGTTTCTAATTTTGTTTTGTCTGTTGACGCATAAGCCATAATCCCGTACTGTAAAATTAGTGTCACATAATAAGCGTTATATGCTTTCAGTAGTTTATCTTTACCTGAAATTTTCCTCAACCTGTAATACATACCAGAAAACCTGGACAATTTTTTGTTCAATTTTTGTAATATGATCAAGAAAAGGAAGCTTAGAGTGAAGAAGCTTGAACAACTAAGTATCGGAACTATTGTTTTTCTTTATTAATTAATCTATTCATTTTTACATTTGATTTTCCGCTGCTCTTCTTAGATGGTATCATTGTTTTCGTTTTAACGTCATTCAAGGTCAGCATCTTTTTTTTCTAGCTAACTTGCTGAACTTGCTGTTTTGTCCAACGCTTCCGGGTGTCTACCGGTTAGCTCACTGTTTCTAGCTGTTGTTTTTATAAAATCAGAATACTTCAGAATACTGTCGTCTGCATATAAAATCAGAATAATTTCACTATTTTCATTCAGCTCAATATCATTTATATAAATGATAAAAACAAGCGGGCCTAGTATGGATCCTGTAGAACTCCCTAATTCAATTTTTTTGAAAGCGTTAGGTTTTAGTGGCAACGTTTTGTTGTGGGTTTTTTTAATAGGATTTCAGAAGAACCAAAACAGGTCCCCGAGAACTTTTGCGTCATATTTCTTAAATAAAAGCATGTGTTCAGCTGTATCAAAAGCTTTTTTTTAAGGTCAATGATTGCGCACTGTGTTTTGTTGGTCTCAGAGTTTCAATCATGACGCATTTTTTCTATTATGGTTATCAGATCATCAATTGTACTCCTTTTTGATCTGAACCCAAACTGACAATGTTGTAATAATTGATACTTAGTGAGATATTGGTTGATTCTGTTATAAACGACCCACTTAAAACTGGTAAGAGGGCAATTGGCTCGTAATTTGATGGGGCTAGATCACTGCCTTCTTTGAAGAGAGGTTTAACTTTAGCATTGTTGAAACAATCTGGAAAAATTTAATTCTCCAAACAATTTTGTAAAAGTTCTGTCAAAACTTAGAGCAAAACAGGACAAACGTTTTTCAAATAATAATGATAAGGTCCGTATGTATCTAAGCTAAACTCGTTTTTCAGCGTTAAGCCGATTTAGGATATAAGTGGCTGGTTCAAGGTCGTCAAGGCAGAGAGTTTAAGACCGCACAATTTCTCAGGTAAGAGATCTTTCTTATCTCCCTTATCTAAACGGCAATTAAAAACCCGGGCTACAACAAAAATTTTCTTTGTTAGTTTAATTGTTTTCGGTAGAAAGAAGATAGTAATTTCATCAGGCCAGTTGTTGGTCTTAATCACGAGTAAACCAAATTTGTTTTCAACCAGCACGGTAATGCAATTGTTTTTTTTTTCACATTCAGTTTGTGTTTGGTTTGTAGTTTCCGCCTTGATGCCAAGAGTAATGCCTTTCTGATGGCCTTCCTCTACCAGTTTTTTTTGCGCTTAAAAGGGTTTATAAAGAAATAGTAGAGGTGCTCAGTGTTTCGGCAATCTTCAATTCTCAGAATGCCGATATTGTACTTCTTGCACTGAGCCATCATCAAATGTGAACCGCAACCCAAAATTAAAAACTAGTGGGAAATTTGAAGTTTCATAATATCATTTGTGTTTTTTGAGATATTTTTGGGCAATAAAGGTTCGTTGAAAAACCTAGGTATCTCTTTTGTCTCAATAATCAGTACCCAGAAAGCGCACAATTCATTTATACTGGACCGTAATGAAAAAAAAGGTACCATCGGACAAATTTGAGCACGCAACTAGTCAAAATTCTTTTTTGTAAAATTAAGCTTGAAAAATCTTCGCTTTAACTATTTAGATAGTGAAAGACAAATAATTTTGGTAGCAAAGAAAGAACAATAGCTTATAAAAAAAATGAGTTTATACAGAAATGAATGTTTTCAAAATTCCTATTATTTTCCTACTGACTATTTATGCTATTGTTGAACTTTTCGCACTATAAATTCGAACCCCTTTTTATAGTTAAACGTTAGATTGGGGCTTTCAATTTTTTTTCGATACCACTAGACTTCTTTAACAGTATATTTTACTAAAAAAGGAGTCTCCTATCCTGAATTCAAAACGATTGTTCTCTTGCAAAAAACTTCGAAAGGTCACAAAAGTTATGTTTAAGGTTTTCTTAACTAGTTGATGATTCATTTTCAGATAAATATACGTTTTTGTATTCCTGTATAACTACACTAGCGTTGCTTGATAAGACTTTGTCATTCAATTTCCAGAACTGAGCCCGCGCTTATACAAGATTCATGGCTTAACGAAAAAGTGTAAGAGCAGATTTTCAGAGGGCTCAGGGGGGGCATGGCTGACCCCACGTATTAAGATATTTCATAGATTTCCGGTCAACCATGCTATGTATTAAGATTGGATACAGAGTCTACAATGTATTAAGATGGGGAATAGACTTGGTTATCTAATTATTAAATATCACTGAATAATTTATGTAGACTGTGGAATTAAGGTCTTTTAATTAGTTTTTTGGTACATCGTTACTAGCTGTTATCAAAACACGATAAGATTTGTTATAATTCGACCTTTTAACTATTTTATTAGATAATTTTACTTTTTAAAACAGTGCCCTATCTAGCTGAAACTATGCTGAAACCTACTAAAACTTAGAAATATTTCAAGTTTCAGGAAGAATTGCAAAAAGTTCAAACTTTTCAGAAAAAACTCGGAAGGAGTTGCAAAAACGTCGGGTATTGGTTAACTTTTTTGCCGCAGATGATCTAAATTAAAACAAATACAAACATGTAGGATTTAGAATTAGTCCTAAATTGTATTTTAATTGGAATCATAATGAGACAATAATACAGAATTTTGGATGAAACGTGGATTTTTCCATGATTTTCTCTCAAAAAACTGAAATATGACAAAATTTACCTCAGAAGCAGGTTATGTATAGTTTTGAACACCTGAGGGAAAACCCATAATGGCTTCAAACGTTCAGAAGCTAGAAAAAATTGAATTTTTTTTCGAAAAGTTGCAAAAATTTGAAGTATTTGAAAAGGGTTGCGAAATTTTCAAGTTCTTAGAAAAAAATTTGCAGAAAAATCAAAGTTTTGGCTAATTTTTTGTTGCTTCGAATCTAAATAAAAAAACATACTTACGTGCAGAGTTAAAAATTCAGCCGAAGTTGAATTTCAATTGAAATGAGGTTGAGACAATGATACAAAGTTTCGAAAAAAAAACCATGGATTTTTTAAAACTTTTATCTCAAAATATTGAAATACAATAAAGCTTACCACATTTTGAGCTATAAAGCGGGTTTTATAATGCTCTGAACAAAAAAAAAACTTATATTAGCTGAATCAATATTGAAACTTACGATATCTCTGGAAAATTTTGAAGTTAATCGTAATTTTCGAGAAAGTAAATAAAAAACTGATCGAATCTATTCAAAGCTTTCCTTTTTTAACCATTTACTTGTGTCTCAGAAAAATTTCACAAGTTCCATTTAATGTGAAATTTCGGATAAATGTCAAAAATTGAACAGTTTACTGCTAAAAAGGACTAAAAATAGGATAAGTATTTCTTAAAATATATTTGATAATGGATGAAATCTTCTTCATAACTGATGATTATCTCTGTATTGCTTCTACAAGATAATTTTCATCATTTTTCCCTAGTAAATTTTTGCTCTTAAGATTGTTTTTATTTTTTGCTTAGAACATGTTTTTGCCATGGAACTTATTTTGCAAGAAAAATTAGACAGAAATGATGATTTTAGGAGGAAAATAGTATCAATTGAACGAAAAATTTGTTGTCATAGACGAAATTTGAACTCAGAACGTCTAAATTTTACTAAGTAATTTGTACATGTTTTTCATTAGGTTCCCTTGTTCAGTTGCTACAAAAAATCGTATAATCAAAAATTCAGTTTTTGAGATCATTGACTATCACTTTTCTTGCAAAATCTTTATTAAATTGCCAATTTTCTTGATTTTTGTTAGAAGTTTTCTCAGAAATGCCTAAGTTCATAATTTTTTCTCAACCTGATAACTGTGTTTTTCTGTTTCAACTCTGAACTTGAAATTGAAGTGATTTTTTGGTTGAGAACGAAGTATATAAATATCTTGAAATTTTCATGGGTTAGCAAAAACTTACATTTTTTTTACTAGGTCAGTTATCAATTTTTTTCTGAAATTGTCATAAAAACAGAAGAAAACTATGATTCTTAATAAATCAATCCCCATCATCTGCTTAAAAACGCTCTACTTTATGAACACTTTTACAAGCACTAAACAAGGAAACTTTAAAATGGTAACTAGGCAAAATCTTTCAGTTAGTCATTGATTTATAAGTATCCAGGAATTTACAATTTTTTAACAAAAGTGAACCACTCATTAGCGTATGTTATGAAAATTAACTACAAATTTATAGCAACAAAAACTCCGCAAGCTTGCAAGCAATCGAGTTTTTACTGTAGATTAAAGTTTTTCGGTTCGATTTCTAATGAAAGTTTCACGACAATTTGAACTCAATTGTTGCTGGTTTTATCATTAATCAAAAGTTTTAACAAAAAAAATGACAGATCAAGATATGTTATGAAAAAACTGTAGTACTCTAATGAATTTTTTTTTCAAGTTTATCACTGTTTTATAGACTTTTTGGATTCAGTAAAAGTTTTTAATCATAGTAAATTCTATGTTTATAAAGTTAAGATATTAAATTGACCTTCTCTCGGAGCGTGTTTTGAGACTTCTGAGCACAAAATTTAACATCATTTTGACATGAAGAATGCTTTTCCTTGATATGATTAGTGAGTTCCTTGCCACTATACGTATAAAAGTTACATTTTGAACACTTTAAATTACCACAGGTTCTACGATGTCTTGAAGCATCTTTACGTGTGTATTCACTGCCACATTGAAGACATGCAACTCTTTCGTTCCTATTCAGTGGCGGCATATCAATAAGTAAAGAAAAAAAATTGAGAAGAAATGGGAGAATTAGAATGTTTCATATTTTTAGAAAAGAAGAGTTGAAAGGCCTCAAAAAATGAAGAAAAATGAAAAAAAAAAAACAGCAAGTTTACTAGCTAATTGTTTTTAACGTGAAAGAAAATCAGTATGGATATCATTCTATTTGATGGAGCTGATTAAAAATGATACAATGTAACTATGGATTTTTCAAATGTTTTGATATCAACCAATCAGAATCAGGAACATTACTCGTCATCTTTTTTGATATCAACCAATCAGAATCAAATTTTTTTAGATCAGAACAAAATGATTTTCATAAAACTTCCTAATCAATCAATTTTTTTGAAATTTTCCAAGATAATTAACTTATACATTTGACAGCAAAGTTAGATTTCCAGTCTGATTTATATATATTTTTCTATACTTACTTCGAAATTTGAAACCTCGGTCAAAATTTTTTTGATTTCCTCTTTTTCTAACCAGTGAAAAAGAAATTACCAAAAAATACATTTTTATTACTTTCCTCTTGGTATATTGTAACATAAACAACTGGAAGTTTTTAAATTTGGATACTCGATTAGAGAATATTCTCACAAATCTAGATTAAAACAGTAATCGAAATGTTGTTCCCTTTCTTTCAATTTTGTTCTCCTTGCTCGTTTATGGTAATGACGTCATTCTTCGAATTTTTCCTTTAATGGTTATGATGTAATCGCTTACGTCATTCCTTCGAAATTTCCAGAATTTTCCAGTAAAATTTTCAACCCATCAGAACTAAGCAGTTTCTAGACATAACTGTGCATTAAAAATAATGATTATTTGAAAAAAGTTAATTAAAAAACATTCGAATTTCCTATAATTACTCTACAAATAAAAAAAGAAAATAGGCCGCAAGATTTCCTTATTGATGAAATAGATGTTGATTCTTAATTTTTTCAAAATTTTTTAGATGTTTATCTCATCTAAAATAGAGTTCTCCTTTTGAGTAAAGGTCTCTTCAGGCAAACTAACTCAATCAAAGAGTTTAATTTGGAACCGAGTATTGAGTATTGAGTATTTTACAAGCACTCAACAACGGAAACATTAAAAGGGTAACTAGGCAAAATCTTTCAATTACTCAAGGATTTATAACTATCCAGTTACTTACAATTTTTCAACAAATACTTTTCCACTCATTAGCGTATGTTTTGATTTTTTACTACAAATTTAGATCAAAAAAATATCAGCAAGCTTGCAACCAATCAACTTTTTCTGTAGATTAAAAGTTTTCGGTTCGATTTTCAATGAAAATTTCACGACAATTTGAACTCAATTGTTGCTGGTTTTATCATCAATCAGAATCTCTGAATAAAAGAATAAATGACAGATCAAGAATTAAGATAAAAAACTGTTTTATTCCTACTAGAATTTTTTAAATTTGTCACACTTGTATAGATTTTTCAGATTTAGTAAATTTTATTTTTCATAAGAATTTCTGTGTTTAAAAGGAAAAGATATTAATTTGAGAATGCTGAGCACATAACTTACCATTATATTGACAAGAAGAATGCTTCTCCTTGATATGATTAGTTAGTTCCTCGCTACTATACCTATAAAAGTTACACTTCGAACAATTCAAAACACCACAACGTCTACAATGTCTTGACGAATCTTTACGTGTGTATTCACTGCCACATTCAAGACATGCAACTATTTCGTTTCAATTCAGTGACAGCATCCCAATAAATATATAAAGAAATTGAGAAAACCTGGGTGATTTAAAATGTCCCAATTTGTTTAGCTAGGAAGAGTTGAACAGCCTCAAAAAATGAATAAAAGTGAAAAAAGCAGCAAATTTGTTAATCAATTGATTTTAACACGAAAGAAAATTAGAATGGATATCATCTTACTTGAACAAGCTGAAATAAAATTGATAAAAGGTAACCATGGAGTTTTCAAAAGTTTTGAAATCAACCAATCAGAATCGAGCATTACTTATGAGCAAATGTTTATCTTTTTTGATATCAACGAATCAGAATCAAGCTTTTAATGAGGGCGGATTTTTCAACAATTTTGATATCAATCAATAAGAATGAAATATTCACAGATTTTAAATTCTTCATTAGATCAGAACGAAACTATGCTTATGACACTTCCCAATTAAACAATATTTGAATTTTTCCTAGATAACTATCATATACATTTGACACAAAACTGAGATTTTTTGTCTGGCTTATATATATTTTTTCGATACTCACTTTAAAATTTTAAATTCTGAACAAAGTTTTTCAATTTGTTCTATTTTAAACTAATGAAAATAAAAATTACCAAAATTTAAATTTTTACCATTTTCTTTTTGGTAGATTGTAATATAAACAACCGAAGTTTTTCCAAATTCGGATAATCGATTAAAAGATATTCTGACAAAACTATATTTTGTATTTGTATCAAACCCAAAACAGTAATGGAATTGATGTTCCTTGTTTTCAATTTTTGTTGCACAGGCTCTTCCATTATTTTTTTTACTGATCGACCACTCAATCTGAGTAAACGCTTCTCAAAAAAAATATTGTTGATAAATCTGGCAGTACTCTTTTTTTTCTGAAATTTCCTCTCTATCTTTATGTCAAAATATTGAGCTTTCTGTGTTTTATACAAGTTAAAACTAATACAATCTCAAACAACGTCATTTGTCCACCACTCTTTCAATTTTTTGTAAATGTTCAGCCTTAATATCTGATAAATGTCCTTTTCAGACAATGAAAACGCTTCTGATAGAAACAATTCGTTTTACTGAATTCAACACAAAAACTTGAAAAAACTCGATATATTAAATCGTTTTCAAATTATTTTGTAATAACAACCACCATAAAATGATTTTCGTTTGCTTGAAGTTTAATTAGTTTTTAGGAAAACCAAATCTCCAATCAAAACCTCAAATTAAGGCAAAAAAACTGAAAACAATTAAGGAAATTCAGAAATTCGAAAAATAATGATGATGTTTTCAACTAAATATACATTAAATATACTAACTTTGATAAAACAGTATTTAAATGAGTTTTTCTGTAATTTTTCAAATAAATACTGGAAAATTAACTAATAATTGGTGATTGTTTTATGTCAATTTTGATAAAATTGTATGTTTTGTCTGACTTTTCTTCAAATATAGTAGCTCTGAATGCGCAATTTAGTTTAAAAAAAATAGATTTGAACCAATAATAGTTCAATTACCAAACATACAAAAAATTACGAAGCAATAATGAGGCTTACAATTATGATTAAAGACAAAAAACATGAATAACACAATTTATTGTACATTACAGTTCTCAAAAAACATAAATTCTCCCGAAATTTAGGACACTTTTTGAATTCGTTCAAAGTATAGTTGACAAAGGCAACTTGCTTCAACTCTTCATTTTCCATTGCAGTGAAGAGTCGAATCTGAATGTTGGGTAGCTTGTTCACGCTCCTTTTCTTGATTGTGACACACACCCTGATCTTCTTGTTTGTTGCTACGTCTTTCACCACATGGCAGTTCGCAAGTTCCTACTCCATGGTTGAGTCTTTGTCAGAATAGGATTCTAATAGAGGAACGAGTCCAAGGAGTCATCTTGTTGTATGTTGCTGTTTCATTTACTCTTTTACAAATGTCCAGCTCCTGATCCATAGATGATTCTTTGCCAGATTTGGCTTCATATATAGATACGAGTCCAAGGTTTTCAGGATTGTGCATAACAGTAATCCGGATTGCCGATATTGCTTCTCCTTCTTTTTCACTAAAAAAGACTTGCTGGGACTTTTCAAATTGTCCAAAATCAATAATTTTAAAAAAAATTGAAAGCAGGGTTCAAAATCAATTTTCCTTTTGTAGGATTTTTGGAACCAAACAAATCTCCCAATTCTTGATCTTTTTTTGAAAATTCAATATATTTGGGACTAGTATTTTTTTGAGTACATTTTTGACGAGCAAAATGATCAGTTGAGGAGAAATGAGAGAAATAATTTTGAGATTATATGAAAATGGAAGTAAGCAGTAGTACCAAACATGGACGGTTTTGTACAAATTTTTCCTATGAAGTTGCGTAGGCGTTACTACTACTATATAAATACACCAGTTTCTGCAAAAATCATCCTTCCCAATGGCAGCTGCTATGTGTTAAGTTCTTCCCAGTTTTTATTCAGATTATTACAAAAAACCATTATTTGTTTCTGTTTCCAACAACTTTTACGAAAAATACATAGTTCTCCAAGATTGTTGCGCGTCTACTCACAATTTTTTTTGTTCCTGGGAAAGTTGCAAGTTTCATTTAATTTTGAAAGGAACACCTCTTAGCCAATTTTTTCAGAGATTTGACAAATATTTGTATATATTGACAAGAAATTGATTGTTTTTACACTTTGTAGAAACACCGATTCTATTTCAGTATTGTTACATCAAGTGAGGAAGTATTCGATCAGCTTAGTTGCGGTGTTCAGCATAGTTTGCGACGGTAAGGAGCTGGAAAAACACCAGCTGTATTAAGGAAACGACTCGTTCGGAAAAAGTTCAAAAAAAATTATCCAAGTTCTAATTAAAAACTTGCCTCTACGCAATTTCTGGTCTCAGCATTTTTAGAAAGAATTCAAAAAGGTTCGAAACTCAAACTGTGACTCATATTACTTTATATTAATTGGTTGTTTTTTTGATGTTTACGGATCTGTAACTAGTGATTATGTAAGTTTTGTGATAGAATTGATCAATTGTCTTCAAATGTGCTCTTAAAAGTTTGCACAGACAAGTTTTTGAAAATTCAATTTTGGTTTAGGAACATAAAATTTAAATAAAAAACAAAATTTTGTTTTGAAAACAAATAAGAAATATTGATAAATTTGTAAAAAAAAAGTGATTTCAAACAAAAGTTGAGCTAACTTTTGAGTTCATTGTCACTTTCTTCTTCATGGGTCACACCATGTTTTCTTCTCAGCAGAGATAAGTTATTCTGTTTAACCTTCAATTTTTCTTTCATGTACCTTCTATCACGAATTGTTTCAAGTTTTCGCTAATCATGCAGGGAAACTCTTAATGGACTGAAAAACTTCTTCGGATCTCTGTAGAAGATGTCAAAATCAACCATTTCTTCAAAAATAGTCATTGTTAATAAATGTTCAAATGTAAGCAAATGAAAACTATTTCGGTATCCCAGATCCACAATTTCATCAAAATCATTTTTAGTTGAATCATATGAAAATCAGTGTTTTTTTTTCTCGAAGGTGACTTAGAAATGGCCAATTCGTTTCTAAATTCTCTAGTTCTGTTACTTTCGAGTTCTCTCAATATTGAAAGTTTTATGATAATTTGCTCACTAGAGAGGGATATTTTAATAAGTTTGAGAATCTTGACTGTTTCTGTTCCAATTTCGAACTGGATGCAGTAACTCGCTCATTCTATCATGATTGGTTTAGATTTCCACTTCATCTGAGAATTTTACTCATGTTGATAAAATGAACTGAACTGTAGGAGATTTTCAAATAAAATGAAACTTTTTTTTTCAGCTGTATCCTATTACCAGCTTAAAGTAAATTTTGCATGCATTATTTAAAAATGTATAAAATATCTGAAAAAGTAGAAAAAAATTGCAACAGTTTTCTTTTAGTTAAGAGTTAAGAGTTCATATAGAAAAAGATTTTTTGTTGACCTGAAGCTAATTTTGACCGGTTTTCTAAAAAAAAAGAAATTTCTTGAAAGCTACTCCTAATAATCAGAACTTTGATTGAGTATCGTTTTTAATTTTAAACGAAGTAGTAGAAAAATATTTAATCCACAAATTTTTTCATCAATCTCATTACCTTAGAATTTGTTCTGGAATTCTGATTGGTTAATTTTTTAATGAATATTTCTAGAATTTAGAAGAATCAGAAAATTTTTTAAAAAATGAAGTATAAGTTCTTGAGAAAAAATTCTAGGAGTTATTGTGCAGATTATAATATTTAGAAGAATCTAGAAGCTAACTGAATGTCAATTTCTCTGATGGAATTTTTCCATAATTTTTACTGTTCTATAAAAAATAAAATGTCTAGACGTGGAATTTTTTTTTTGCCTAAAGAAGTCAAAAGACACCTCCTAGCTCTGTCGGGGATCATGACAGACTCTTGGCTTAGCTTTTTCAAATAGTTTTTATTATTCATAGTTGAGTATTTGTTATAAAAACATTTTCAATTGTTTTTCAACGAATAACTTTGTATTTTTTAACACGTGTGCGATAATTAACTCAGAGTTTTCATTAAAAGTTAACAGTTAATTAAAAGTTTTCATGAAACTTTTGTGTAAGATGCATTTTTTTGTGTTTTTTTAGGAAACATATGCAAAACCTAACTTCTTTTTCCTTCTGCATATGCAAAAACGGCAAATTAACTTACTCTATCATATTCATGGTTCCAAGTAGGTTTTCTGTGATGGGAACTTGCGTCAAATGATGCTCGTTGAAATCTCTTTGCATCACCTCCACCATGTGCCACACTTAGATTGGGATGTCCATTTGTGCCAAAAAAACTCCAGAGACTGTTTATCGCACTTGGATTTGTACCAGATCAGGCGAAAATTCAACCGAGTACATAAGGTTGCTGTTTCGCACTGAGAAGATCATTTTCAGCAATAAGTTGACTAAAAGACGCAGATTAAAAAGAAAGATTAATTTACAGTTGAGAGGGAGGTTGTTGACGGTAGTTAAGCTGCAAAGAGAATAACTTTTACTTAAGAGTGAGGTGTACCTTCAACTCAATTGTGTGGGTTTAACCAATAAGAATAGATTTTTTGTTAATGGTCGGTAGTCGTATTCAATCAGATTTTAGCTTCCTTTTAAGGAAATTCTGATTTAAAAATGTATCCCATCAAAATAAAGTTCCACTTAGGGCGTTTTTGACATTTTCTCGTTTTCGATCACGGAAATTTTAAGTTGTCCTAACCAATAAAAAACAATTTCACCTTTTAAGAAATTAAGTTTTCCAAACAAGTAAAAATATTCACAAAAGCAATCGCAAAAATGAATGACCATAAATAACAAAAGAAAAAAAAGTAGGTCAAGTTGCATCTCTGCAAGTTTTATTATCAAATCAATTGAATTTTTTGTAGGTAACCATTGAGAAATTGCTAATTTTTCAGTAGATAGTCAAGTTCTTTGATTTTGATGTAGATTTGAGAGGGTAGCTCAAAATTGATGAATTTTTCGAAGCAAATCTTTGGAAATCCTTTTCCAAATCCTTTGAAAATCCTTAAAGAAATGAAGAATCAATGACCTTTGCTGGGTTCTTACAAGTTTGCGAATTGAGTAGAGAATAAAAAGAGTCTTTGACATTTTATCGTACGACTTTTTGATTAATTTCAAAGTTTCTATAATTAATGCTCGATTCTGATTGGTTCCTTTCAAAACTTTTGAAAACTCCATGGTTACCTTGTATCAATTTTATTTCAGCTTGATCAAGTAAGATGATGTCCACTCTAATTTTCTTTCGTGTTAAAAACAATTGGTTAGCAAATTTGCTGCTTTTTTCACTTTTATTCATTTTTTGAGGCTGTTCAACTCTTCCTAGCTAAAAAAAATTGGGACTTTCTAAATCACCAAGTTTTTCTCAATTTTTTTATTTACTTATTGAGATGCCGTCACTGAATTGAAACGAAATAATTGCATGTCTTGAATGTGGCAGTGAGTACACACGTTAAGATTCGTCAAGACATCGTAGACACTGTGGAGTTTTGAAGTGTTCGAAGTGTAACTTTTATAGGTATAGTAGCGAGGAACTCACTAATCATATCAAGGAGAAGCATTCTTCTTGTCAACATAATATTAAATTATGTGCTCAGCAGTCTTAAATTAATATCTTTTCCTTTTAAACACAGAAATTATTATGAGAAATGAAATTTACTAAATCTGAAAAAACTATACAAGTGTGACAAATTTGAAAAAATCTAGTAAGACTATTACAGTTTCTCATCTTAATTCTTGATCTATTATTTATTCTTTTATTCAGAGATTCTGGTTGATGATAAAACCAGCAACAATTGAGTTCAAATTGTCGTGAAACTTTCATTGAAAATCGAACCGAAAATTTTTAATCTACAGAAAAACTCGATTGGTTGCAAGCTTGCTGAGATTTTGTTGATCTAAATTTGTAATAAAAAATCATAACATACGCTAATGACTGGCTAAGTATTGGTTGAAAAATTGTAAGTAACTGGATACTTATCAACCCTTGACTAATTGAAAGATTTTGCCTAGCTACCATTTTAAAGTTTTCCTTGTTGAGTGCTTGTAAAATACTCAATACTCAATACTCGGTTCCAAATTAAACTCTTTGATTTAGTTAGTTTGCCTGAAGAGACCTTTACTCAAAAGGAGAACTCTATTTTAGATAAGATAAACGTCCAAAAAATTTTGAAAAAATCAAGAATCAACACCTATTTCCTCAATAAGGAAATCTTACGGCCTATTTTTTTTTTGTAGAGTAACTATAGGAAATTCGAATGTTTTTAACTAATTTTTCTTCAAATAATCATTATTTTTAATGCACAGTTATGTCTAGAAACTGCTTATTTCTGATGGGTTGAAAATTTTACTGGAAAACTCCAGAAATTTCGAAGGAATAACGTAGGCGATGACATCATTACCATAAAAGGAAAACTTCGTGGTTGGTGACGTCACTTCTATTTGAAGAATGAGGTCATTACCATAAACAAGCACATGAAACAAAAGTGAAAGAAAAGGAACAACATTTCGATTACTGTTTTTTTCTAGATTTGTCAGAATATTCTCTAATCGAGTATCCAAATTTAAAAACTTCCAGTTGTTTATGTTACAATCTATCAAAAAGAAAATAATAAAAATGTATTTTTTGGTAATTTCTTTTCCACTGGTTAGAAATAGAAGAAATCGAAAAAATTTTGACCGAAGTTTCAAATTTCGAAGTGAGTATTGAAAAAATATATATAAATCAGACTGGAAATCTAACTTTGCTGTCAAATGTATATGTTATTTATCTAGGAAAATTTCAAAAAAATTGATTGATTAGGAAGTTTCATGAAAATCGTTTTGTTCTGATCTAAAAAAGCTTGATTCTGATTGGTTGATATCAAAAAAGATGACGAGTAATGTTCCTGATTCTGATTGGTTGATATCAAAACTTTTGAAAACTCCATAGTTACATTGTATCATTTTTAATCAGCTCCACCAAATAGAATGATATCCAAACTGATTTTCTTTCATGTTAAAAACAATTAGCTAATAAACTTGCTGTTTTTTTTATTTTTCTTCATTTTTTGAGGATATTCAACTCTTCTTTTCTAAAAAAAAATGGGACATTCTAAATCTCTCATTTCTTCTCAATTTCTTTTTTTACTTATTGAGATGCCGCCACTGAATAGGAACGAAAGAGTTGCATGTCTTGAATGTGGTATTAAATACACACGTAAAGATTTGTCAAGACATCGTAGACACTGTGTTGTTTTGAAGTGTTCGAAGTGTAACTTTTATAGGTATAGTGAAGAGTAACTCACTAATCATATCAAGGAGAAGCATTCTTCTTGTCAACATAATGTTAAATTATGTGCTCAGCAGTCTTAAATTAATATCTTTTCCTTTTAACCATAGAAATTATTATGAAAAATAAAATTTACTGAATCTGAAAAATCTATACAAGTGTGACAAATTTGAAAAATTCTATTAAAAATAATACAGTTTTTTCATCTTAATTCTCGATCCATCATTTATTGTTTTATTTAGAGATTCTGGTTGATGATAAAACCAGCAACAATTGAGTTCAAATTGTCTTGAAACTTTCATTGGAAATCGAATCGAAAATTTTTAATCTACAGAAAAACTCGATTGGTTGCAAGCTTGCTGAGATTTTGTTGATCTAAATTTGTAGTAAAAAATCATAACATACGCTAATGAGTGGTTAAGTTTTTTTTGAAAAATTTTAACTAACTGGATACTTATAAATCCTTGACTAATTGAAAGATGTTGCCTAGTTACCATTTTAAAGTTTTCCTTGTTGAGTGCTTGTAAAAGTGTTCATAGTGTAGAGCGTTTTCAAGCAGATAAAATGGGGTTGATTTATTAAAAATTATGGTTTTCTTCTGTTTTTTTCGACGGTTTCAAAAAAAGTGATAACTGACCTAGAGAAGAAAAACTGTATGTTTTTGCTAACTTTTGATAATTTCAAGATTTTAAAATATATCTTTCTCAACCAAAATTTTACTTCATTATAAAAATTCAGAGTTGAAACAGCAACATAGAGTTATCAGCTTGAGAAAATTATTTGAAGATTGGTAGCAGGGGGCTTAATGTTTTTAACTTTGCTTCGGATTTTTGAACGCTCGTTAAAATGGTTAATTTTTCCATCTAAAATTCAATTTTCAAGTACATTTATTTTCAAATTGGATTAAACTGGAAGATAGTAGATTAAAAAAAACTGAGACAATAATAACTTGAGATAGAAAAACAGTTTAATTCATTAGAATTTTGAGATAGTTTCACTAACATTTAGCTTATAAATTATATCTTGAGAAAAAATCCAAACGGAAAAGTCTCAAAGATTTTTATTTATGTGTTTTTTATTAGAAATTTTGATATTATTTAATTTTTTTAGAACAAAAATTCAGATGTTTTGAGGATATTTTTTGTAAACTAAACTCAACTGGGATATCGTTTGATAAATTAAGATGATAAACGAAGCATAAATCAAAAATTTGCTTTCAAAATCTATATTTCATTATTTTGGATGAAAAAAAATTTTGATGTGGAAAACTTTTCAGAGAAAAATAACATGGAGCTTGCTGGAAAGTTCTAGGCAAACTGTTTTTAGCAGAACCAGATGTTAATTATAGGAAAATTCACATGAAGAATTTCAATCAGACACACTGTATAGGTTTTGTTCCGGTTAGCTTCATTTTTTTTTCAATTAGAAAGTTAGGTAGAACTATAGAGTTTTTTTGCCTAACTTAATTCGCAAATTGATTCAATTTTTACAGTATTTTCGTTGATTTCCTTTTCTAAATTAAATTTTTAAGAAATGTTCTTCTTGAAGTTTTTAGATAGTGCAGAAACTATTATTAGGTTCCCTTGCGTGTTTCTACTTCCGAAGTTTTTTAGAATATAACCAGTAGAGCTGTTCTTAGCTTGTTCCAAAAACACAACGTAAAAATACGGCTTTATATTCTCAATTGTCACATATGCACTATAATGCTTCAACTAGTAGCGATTCTTTCTCACTTAGGCGTTTCTGAGAAAACATCCTACAAAAATCAAGAATATTAGCAATTTAATTTGCTAATTTGTGTTATTTGTAGAAAAATTTTATAATAATTAATAATTTTAGATTAAAAAATTTCAGATGGTTTGAGGTTTTTTTTTGTGAAGTAAACCCAACTCTGACATCTTTTGAACGATGATAAATCGAAAATTTGCTTTCAAGATCTATTCTTCATTATTTTGGATGGAAAAAAAGCTTGATGTGGAAAGATTTCTAGAGAAAATAAAATGGAGCTTGCTGGAAATTCCTAAACAAACTGTTAATTTCGCAGAAACAGATGTTAATTATATGAAATTTATCATGAAAAGTTTCAGTCAGACACACAGTATAGATTTTGTTTTGTTTAGCTCCAATTTTTTTTTCAATTAGAAAAATAGGTAGAACTATAGAGTTTTTGCTTAATAGAATTCGCAAGATTATTCAATTGTTACAGTTTGCTCCTCGATTTTCTTTTCAGAATCGATTTTTCTAGGAAGCGTTCTTTTAGAAGTTTTTAGATGTTTCCCCGCGTTTTTCTATTAGGTTACCCTGCGTTTTTCTACTTCCGAAGGTTTTCAGATTATGTCACGTCAAAAGAGCTATTCTTAACTTGTTCCAAAAACACAACATAAAAACTCATCTTTATTTTCTCAATTTCAAAATATGGTTGTGAATGCTTCAATTAGGATTGATTGTTTCTCACTTAAGGATTTTGAGAAAAATTCCCAAAAAATCAAGAATTTAAACGATTTAACAAATCTTTTGCAAGAAAAATGATATTTAATGATCTCAAGATTTTTCTTAGATGGTTTTTGTAGCAACTGAACAGTTTTTTGTAGACGTTCTCAGTGCTAATTTCATGTCTGCCAACAAAATGTTTGTTCAATTGATACTGTTTTCCTACGACATTCACCACTTCTGACTAAATTTTCTTGCAAAGTGAGTGCTATGGCAAAAAAATGTTTTCAGCAGAAAGTAAGAACAACTTTAAAATATAGAACATTATTATGGAAAAATATGAAAATTATGTAGTAGAGGCAATAGAGAGTTAATCATCAGTTATGAAGAAGATTTTGTTGAATTTCATCCAATATCTATTATAATTTTCGGAAAAACCTACCCTCTTTTCAATAAATTTTGCATTAAATGTTCAGTTTTCCTAATTGATCCAAGTTTCATTATTTTCAACGTCAAACGTTTCTCAGACACAAGTAAATGTTTAAAAATGGATAATTTTCAATAGATTTGATTAATTTTCACTTTATTTTCTCAAAAATTACGATCAACTTCACAATTTTCCAGATATATCGGAAGTTTGAATATTGATTCAGCTAATATGAGCTTTCCTTTTAGTGTTCAGAGCATTATAAAACCCGCTTTTCAGCTCAAAATATGGTAAACTTTATCGTATTTCAATATTTTAAGAGAAAATTTTGGAAAAATCTGTTTATTTTTTTTCAAAATTTTTTATCATTGTCTCAAACTCATTTCAATTAAATTTAAACTCAGCCTGAAATTAAAACTCTGCACGTAAGTATGTTTTTTCATTTAGATCAGAAGCAACAAGAAATCAGTCAAAATTTTGATATTTCTGCAAATTTTTTTCTAGAAACTCGAAATTTTCGCAACTTTTTTCAAACACTTTAAATTTTTGCAACTTTTCACAAAAGTTTCATTTTTTGGAATTTTCTGAAAATTTGAAGCCATTATGAGCTTTCCCTTTGGTATTGGGAACTATGTATAACCTGCTTCCGAGGAAAATTTTGTCATATTTCAGTTTTTTGAAATAAAATTATGGAAAAATCCACATTTCATTCAAAATTTTGTATCATTGTCTCAACATGATTCCAATTAAAACACAATTTGGGACTAACTTTAAACTCTACACGTATGAACTTTTTTTTGTTTAGATCATCTGCGGCAAAAAAATTAACCAATACCTGAGATTTTACCTGAGAAATTACAGGGCAATTTCCCTCTTACCAGTTTTAGATTAGTTGTTTGAGAGTTGTTTATAACAGAATCAACCAATATCTCACAAAGTATCAATTAATACAAAAATGTCAGTCTAGATTCAGATCAAAAAGGAGTATAATTGATGATCTGATAACCATAATAGGGAAAGTGAGTCATGATTGGAACTCTGAGACCACCAAAACACAGGGCACATTCATTGACGTTAAAAGAGCTTTTGATACAATTGAACACATGCTTTTTTAAAAAATAAGAAGCATATGGTTTTGAGGACCTGTTTCGGTTCTTTTGAAATCTTTTAAAAAAACTAGGAGTTTTTTTGCTTAATGTAATTCGCAAAATTATTTAACGGTCGTAAAATCAAAACTGCAATTTCGCTGTCAAAAATTTGCTCCGTTTAGTTATTTTGGATTTCATTTTCCAGGGCCATTTCAATTTTTCCAAGTTCAAAGCACCGTTTAAGCGCATCATCATAGGCTCCATCCACATGCTCCGAACCAAAGATTTCGCTCAAGGCATTTTTTGCTCCAACTGCTGAGGCTAAGAAAGAGGGTAAAGCGAGTAGATTAAGAAAGAGGGTAAAGCTGAGGCTAAGAAAGAGGGTGAAGCGAATAGACGAGCGGAAGAAACCCCCAAGCCACCGTTCGCTGCCGGGGGAACTGCTTGTAAAAACTGGTTATCTTCCATTTTCACATAAGTGACGTTGCATAACGAAATTCTTAGTAATTTGTCCTAGCGTTCCAAAAAACCATTTTGCAAAAAACAAGGGCTCGTACGCAAAAAAATATAAGAATTTTGGCATGCTAAAGCATTTTTTCAGGAAGTAAAAACCATAATGGGCGTCTAGTTTGTCAATGACATCTCAGATTTTTTCAAGCTCCTAAATTTTTTCGTCGAGCAATTCTTTTCGGCAAAGTTCGCTGATTGGAGATCCTATAATGTATTCTTCTTTTGTTTTTATTTTTATTTTGGGACTTTTTATTTCTATTGCATTGTTGTGGGGAATTGTTTCAGTATATCGGACGCACAACTTCGCCTGCGTAAGATTTTCAGCTGACTTAACAATTTCTCTCGAGAATGGGGAAATGATATTGATTATTTGGGTTTGTTTTGTTTCTTCCGTCGATATGTTTGCTTTTAGCGCATTTCTGAACTTTGTCTCCGTTTCAATCAGCACTTCATGACTAATTGGTAGCTGTGATTGTCTCAGTTGTTGTGGATTTATGATCAAGTTTTTCTCGTGGGGGCAAAAACCCTTCACCCGGATATAGTCGAAAAAATTAAAATAGAGTTTTTCTCTTTGAAAATACAGAAATCAGAAGTCAAAATTGTCAATTATTCTGCATGCGCGCTTTTTTCTGAATTGTAAATTATTTTTTTTTAGTTGGGAGTTTCTTAATCAATATGTACATTAAATAAAATCATTTTTATCGAAAACAACTCATCGAGTTAAAAACCTAATTATTGACACAAGAACCACCTTGTAAATTTTTTAGAGCTCGTCTAGATAGTTTCTGAACTGTTACTGTACATTTTTTGTTCAGACGGATTCTGGATGTCCTCATCGGCAAACTGTTTTTTGTTCTTTTTGTGAATTGTGCTTAAAAAACATTTTTAGTACCGGATACAGAGTATCCTGGTACGCTTGAAATATCTACCTTCTACTTCTTAGCAGTTTTTGTTCAACTGACATTAATTTTACCGGTTACCGGGTATCCTTGTTGGTTGCTGAAGTCTAGCATATCCTTGGTAGTTTTTATCAGAACGAGCAATTTGTATTTCGTATCTTCCATACCTCCCATGACACAAATGTTTGCAAGTTGATTTTCCATGACGTCGATGATTTTGAATATACACCACGAATAACCGCAATAACTTACTTCAGCCTTGCAATGTTCGTTGATACAAAAATTTCACGCCAATTAATAATCTGTAATATTTTTGTTGAAGGCTGTAGCGAGGGACAACTGAAAATTTGGTGTTCAAATGTTTCGCATTCTAAATTACAATAGAAACATTCGGGGGGATTCTCAAGAAATAAAAAATACGGCTTTTCTCGATATTTAAACAGCGTACGCAAAGTTATAAAGAAAGTTTTTTCACATTCATCAAACATTGATTTTTCTCAAACTTTGCCTGTGAACTCAATCAATTCTTGATTGATTCAATTGATTGAAGAAGGGGTTCGACATAAACTATGACAAAAATGCGGAAAGAGGGCAACCTTGTCTCACATGGCGATGACTTTTGAAGCTGGCTGATTTAAAAAATATTTTTTCTCAATTAGTGTTTTTGAGTCTAAATACAAAGTTTCAATAGTTCTTATGGAAAACTCATCAAGGTTTAACCCTTTCAAAATTTTGATGAGAAGTGATCTGTCAACTCTGTCAAATGCTTTAGAAAATTCTAATTATACAGCACATCAACCTCGGTTAGCCAATCGTTCTAGAGTAATTGCTTTTTTCAACTTTCGTATTGCTGTATGCATTTGTCTTTCACGCAAATACGCGTGCTGAGGGTTTTTTAGAATTTTGCAAAAGTCTTTTTTAAATTCTATTACAGACAACATGGGCAAAAAGTTTCGCGTCAGTATTCATGAGACTGATCGGGTTAAAATCTTGTACTGCTATGGCATTTTACGATTTCGGGAGCAATTTGATTATTGCTGAATGAAAACTATTTGGGAGTTTTCCACCATGAACAAAATTATTGAAAACTTCAGATAAAACTGAAAAACTCATCCGTGAAAGTCTTATAGGGCCGAGATGTAAGGCCCTCTGTCCCAGGCAAATTTTTTAAGTTCAATTTGATTATAGCTAAATGAATTTCATCTACTGTAAAGTAATTAAAGCCATCATTCTCATTTTTTTTTCGAGTTTCTTGTTTGATAAAAACGTCATTAGTAAATGATCGGAGTCTGTTGTAAAATTATTTGAAAAAAAAAATTTGAAAAAAACTTTCGAAATTGTTTAAGAATGTCCTCATCCGTATGATAAACGTTCTGATCCACTTGATATCGCTTGATTGATTTAATTGTGTTCTTTGAGGTCCATTGACTACAAAACTTGGGCACACCCTTAAAAGTATAGCTGAGATTTTTCAGAGTTTTTCGAAAATATGAAAAATCATTTTCCTTGGGAACTTTTTGAAAATGTTCCAGCACCAAATGATAACTGCTGAGGCTAAGAAAGAGGGTAAAGCGAGTAGATTAAGAAAGAGGGTAAAGCTGAGGCTAAGAAAGAGGGTGAAGCGAACAGACGAGCGGAAGAAACCCCCAAGCCACCGTTCGCTGCCGGGGGAACTACTTGTAAAAACTGGTTATCTTCCATTTTCACATTAGTGACGTTGCATAACGAAATTCTTAGTAATTTGTCCTAGCGTTCCAAAAAACCATTTTGCAAAAACAAGGGCTCGTACGCAAAAAATATAAGAATTTTGGCATGCTAAAGCATTTTTTCAGGAGGTAAAAACCATAATGGGCGTCTAGTTTGTCAATGACATCTCAGATTTTTTCAAGCTCCTAAATTTTTTCGTCGAGCAATTCTTTTCGGCAAAGTTCGCTGATTGGAGATCCTATAATGTATTCTTCTTTTGTTTTTATTTTTATTTTGGGACTTTTTATTTCTATTGCATTGTTGTGGGGAATTGTTTCAGTATATCGGACGCACAACTTCGATATGCCTGCGTAAGATTTTCAGTTGACTTTACAATTTCTCTCGAGAATGGGGAAATGATTTTGATTATTTGGGTTTGTTTTGTTTCTTCCGTCGATATGTTTGCTTTTAGCGCATTTCTGAACTTTGTCTCCGTTTCAATCAGCACTTCATGACTAATTGGTAGCTGTGATTGTCTCAGTTGTTGTGGATTTATGATCAAGTTTTTCTCGTGGGGGCAAAAACCCTTCACCCGGATATAGTCGAAAAAATTAAAATAGAGTTTTTCTCTTTGAAAATACAGAAATCAGAAGTCAAAATTGTCAATTATTCTGCATGCGCGCTTTTTTCTGAATTGTAAATTATTTTTTTTTTAGTTGAGAGTTTCTTAATCAATATGTACATTAAATAAAATCATTTTTATCGAAAACAACTCATCGAGTTAAAAACCTAATTATTGACACAAGAACCACCTTGTAAATTTTTTAGAGCTCGTCTAGATAGTTTCTGAACTGTTACTGTACATTTTTTGTTCAGACGGATTCTGGATGTCCTCATCGGCAAACTGTTTTTTGTTCTTTTTGTGAATTGTGCTTAAAAAACATTTTTAGTACC
The DNA here is from genome assembly GCF_963678635.1 of Symsagittifera roscoffensis. Lineage (NCBI taxonomy): Eukaryota > Metazoa > Xenacoelomorpha > Acoela > Convolutidae > Symsagittifera > Symsagittifera roscoffensis. The sequence continues at coordinate 82,604,482 of NC_087064.1, read as the reverse complement.
GGATACAGAGTATCCTGGTACGCTTGAAATATCTACCTTCTACTTCTTAGCAGTTTTTGTTCAACTGACATTATTTTTACCGGTTACCGGGTATCCTTTTTGGTTGCTGAAGTCTAGCATATCCTTGGTAGTTTTTATCAAAACGAGCATTTTGTATTTCGTATCTTCCATACCTCCCATGACACAAATGTTTGCAAGTTGATTTTCCATGACGTCGATGATTTTGAATATACACCACGAATAACCGCAATAAATTACTTCAGCCTTGCAATGTTCGTTGATACAAAAATGTCACGCCAATTAATAATCTGTAATATTTTTGTTGAAGGCTGTAGCGAGGGACAACTGAAAATTTGGTGTTCGAATGTTTCGCATTCTAAATTACAATAGAAACATTCGGGGGGATTCTCAAGAAATAAAAAACACGGCTTTTCTCGATATTTAAACAGCGTACGCAAAGTTATAAAGAAAGTTTTTTCACATTCATCAAACATTGATTTTTTTCAAACTTTGCCTGTGAATTCAATCAATTCTTCTTCTGAACAGAGATAGCGGTTTGCAGCTAAATACAAGCGGGAACTTGCAGCTCGATAAAAACTACAGTTTTTTTAAGCAGAATTAATAAACGTCTTGCAATTTTGTCTGCAGTGTTATAATTAAACGGCTATTTGTAACGTTTGAAAATATTGCATTATCACTCGAACTTATTTCAATAGAGATGTTCATGTTTCTAAACAAAATTTTGATTTCTTTCGGTAAAATAAATTTTGTTGGTAACAAACTATTTCGATCTGACAAATCGAAAGCAAAGAAATCGATTATTTTCAGACTTAAAACCTTGAGTTGTAGGCATGGTAAGCTTACCCCTACATCTAAAATTGGGTGATATAGAACTTTTTTCCTTATGCCGAGTCTGCTTGGAATTTTCAATTTTGTATTTAATAATTCTTGGCGTTTACTAACAGTATCCAAGTTAACTGTAGTATGACGAGCCAGATGAAAAAATTTAGGGAGAACACAAACTGACAGTGTTAATGTTTTGGCCCTCAAAGATTTGCTAGGTGCAAATAACCTTCGATGTTTTTGAATTTGAGGAGTCAACAATAATTCAACATTTTCAACTTTTTTTGGCATCGTAAAATAAGGCACCAAGTATTTTTAGAGTGATAAATCAGGTTTAGAAAGCACTTCACTTTTACTTATGTTAATCGTCATTTGAAGTTTTTTTGCAAAATGTATCGATTAAGCAAAAAAATCTGTCAATACATCGGAGTTTGATCAGGCAAGTTATGCCGACTGGATATGAAACTAGTTTGGGGCACATTAACTTGAAACCTTCAGTTGCCTATGTAGATTCAATTGATTGAAGAAGGGGTTCGACATAAACTATGACTAAAATGCGAAAAGAGGGCAACCTTGTCTCACATGGCGATGACTTTTGAAGCTGGCTGATTAAAAAATATTTTTATCTCAATTACTGTTTTTGAGTCTAAATACAAAGTTTCAATAGTTCTTATGGAAAACTCATCAAGGTTTAACCCTTTCAAAATTTTGACGAGAGGTGATCTGTCAACTCTATCGAATGCTTTAGAAAATTCTAATTTTACGGCACATCAACCTCGGTTAGCCAATCGTTCTAGAGTAATCGCTTTTTTCAACTTTCGTATTGCTGTGTGCATTTGTCTTTCACGCAAATACGCGTGCTGAGGGTTTTTTAGAATTTTGCAAAGGTTTTTTTTTAATTCTATTACAGACAACATGGGCAAAAAGTTTCGCGTCAGTATTCATGAGACTGATCGGGTTAAAATCTTGTACTGCTATGGCATTTTCAGATTTCGGGAGCAGTTTGATTATTGCTGAATGAAAACTATTTGGGAGTTTTCAACCATGAACAAAATGATTGAAAACTTCAGATAAAACTGAAAAACTCATCCGTGAAAGTCTTATAGGGCCGAGATGTAAAGCCCTCTGTCCCAGGCAAATATTTTAAGTTCAATTTGATTATAGCTAATGAATTTCATCTACTGTAAAGTAATTATAGCCATCATTCTCAATTTTTTTCGAGTTTATTGTTTGATAAAAACGTTATTAGTAAATGATCGGAGTCTGTTGTAAAATCATTTGAAAAAAAAAATTTGAAAAAAACTTTCGAAATTGTTTAAGAATGTCCTCATCCGTATGATAAACGTTCTGATCCACTTGATATCGCTTGATTGATTTAATTGTGTTCTTTGAGGTCCATTGACTACAAAACTTGGGCACACCCCTAAAAGTATAGCTGAGAGTTTTCAGAGTTTTTCGAAAATATGAAAAATCATTTTCCTTGGGAACTTTTTGAAAATGTTCCAGCACCAAATGATAATTTTCAATCAAACTAGGGTTCGGACCTTTTCGGCTGTAAATGCAGTCTCTGATAGCATTTTCGTGATACTTCAATATATTAAGTTCTTTCTGATCTGCACGCTTTTTTTTCTCTCGAAATAACTTCAGAAGGTCACGAAAATTATGCTTAATGTTTTCGTAACTACTTCTTGATTCATTTTCAAAAAATTTTTAGCTCTTCACGAACTAAGCTGGCGTTAATTCTCAAAGTTTTTTCATTTAATTTCCAGTAACTAGGGCCACGCTGATCTAAGTTAGATGGCTAAACAAAAACGTGTAAGAGCAAATGATCAGAGATTGATAATTGAGTGCTTTGCATAAAGTCATACTCTGTTCCGAAGTTCATAAAAACATAATCTATGCGCTCAAAACTTTAATGTTGTTTGTCATAAAGTGCATAATCAAAAAAATCCTTCTTGAGTGCGAAATCAACAAAATCAAAACAATCAAGAATTTGTTCTTTGAGTTGGGTAAGTTGTTTGATACGTGCATCCTTTAACTTAGGTGTTGAAGAACTGTTAATGTTGTCATAACTCAGCGCATTAAAATCACCCGTCATGATAATTTTTTATTTATTAGGTTAAAATCTGATGCTTAAATTCAGGCAATTCTAAGTTGCTTGGAAGAAATTTGGGTTTGCATAAACGTTGATAACAAACCAATCAAGTTTGACAAATTTTAACAATTTAAGAACTTGTACTTGAAGCATTTCTTTTTGCAGGACTCAAGTTTGATGAAAATAACGTTAAGAACCCACCAGAATTATTTGAGCCCGGTATGAAATCAAATGAAACGTTATATTTATCCAGTAAACTCAGATGTAGATTTGTAATATTTGATGTTTTTGCTTCCTGAATGCACAAAAAAAAACTGGGCAACTTTTTTAGTACTTTGTCTTTTTTTGACAAGGGCAAGGCTGGATTTCCTATGCTAAAAATGTAAACGGAAAAAATATTTGGTTTTTCTCACATAGAAATTTTGTTCAAAATTACCTCCAACCAAGTCTTCTCCTTAATTTTTAGGTTTCATTTCAGGCCCTTTCTTCCGTGTTAAAACTGACCAAGAGGTTGGTGAAATTTCACGCTTTCTTTTCGTAAGCATTCTTCCGTCAGAGGAAAGGTTCCGTTTGTTATTTTCGATATTCAAATTTTCTTTTTTTTTCTTTTGCAGAGTAAGAATGAAAAAACTACCACCTGATTGTTGAAAACCCCATCCTTTTGTTTTTCTTCGCTTAGAGTTGCTGCACTGTTTGTTTTAGATTCGTTAACCAAAACTCTAGATGGTGATGTTTCGACATTTTTTCCTTCGACCTTTTCGCTACCATTACAAAACTTATCGCTTGTTGTTTCGTCATCGTCTTTTTCATCGCTGGCATTTTTGGAGCTTGGTTTTTGTGGTGAGTGAATATTTGTATTATTGGTTTTTTTTCTGTTTCCCAAGTTGCACCAATCATCGTGATGACATTTTTCTTGGCGTCCTTCGACATTTTCGCTACCATTACAAAACTTATCGCTTGTTGTTTCGTCATCGTTTTTTTCATCGCTGGCATTTTTGGAGCTTGGTTTCTGTGGTGACTGAATATTTGTATTATTGGTTTTTTGGTTTACCAAGTTGCACCAATCATCGTGATGACATTTTTCTTGGCGTCCAGACATCTTGCATTTTTGACATTCATAAAATGAAGGTATGTGAAACGAGATTTCTACACCTTCCCACATTTTAAAGCCATCCATTCTTGAATTATAAGACCAGTCCGTCGGCTTTTTCTCTAGTTCTTTGTTTTGTATTTTAACTTCTAAAATTGCTCTTTCTGTGTAAACATACTGACCCGGTTCAGTTACGATACAGGTCTCACTTGGAATATAGGGCTATAAATTGTCTTCTGGCAATTGGAGAATTAATTTCGCTTCGATATCGTTGCATACAGAAGGCAAATTCGACAATTTTATTTTGGCTTCTTTAGGGTAAATGTTCTTGGGTCTATCAGACCTTGGAAAGCATCCCATAGGAAATACTGTCCTGTTAAGTAGAAAGATTCCTTCGCTTTTGATGCTAGCTATGAATTGCACTGCTGCGGGGGGAGCAATAACTGACAGTGTTTGAAGTTTTCGGTCATCTTTTGTCACAGTTATTGTCTTTGAGATTTTCATCTTCTGTTGCATTGTTGTGGGGAATTGTTTCAGTATATCGGACGCACAACTTCGATATGCCTGTGTAAGATTTTCAGCTGACTTTACAATTTCTCTCGAGAATGGGGAAATAATATTGATTATGTGGATTTGTTTTGTTTCTTCCATCGATATGTTTGCTGTTAGCGCATTTCTGAACTTTGTCTCCGTTTCAATCAGCACTTCATGAGTAATTGGTAGCTGAGATTCCGTCAGTTGTTGTTGACTCGTGACTTGGTTTTTTCGCGGGGGGGGGGGGGCAAAAAAGCCTTCACTCGCAGATATTCTTGAAAAAAAAAATAGATTTTTCTCTTTCAAAATGTAGAAATCAGAAGGCAAAAACATCAACTATCTTTTTTTTCCTCTTTTTTTATCGATTTTTCTTTCGCAGTTTTCTCTCCTTTAAAACTGAAAAACAAATATTCGATTCATTTGAAATTTTCAAACAAAAATAGTTCATTCATGCTCTACTGTATTTTCGCTAAAATAGATTTTATTACGCAATGTGGTCTTCAGTTTAGAAAGCCTCATCAAGTAATAATGAGGCTATGATTTGGTCATACTGGAAAGTCGTCTTCTTTGCTCTTTCGGCACAGCAAGTGGTAGTTGGCACATCAACATCTTCAATAGTTGACATTTATGGTGAGTTTCCAGCCTATTGCACATGAAGTAATCTTGAAATACTTTAATCATTAATGCACTTCTTCAGTGTACATACTATGTTATGGATTTATGTTGTTTAAATTTTGTTCAATAAGGTCGGAAATCTTAAGTGGTCTAAATAATTTCTATTAGCTATATTTAAGCTACTCTATGACACTTTTTTTTGAGAACTTCGTTTTTTTTTTGTAAAAATAGTTTTTTTTTGTTTTAAATTGCTGAAGATTAAACTAAATGCTATGGCAGAAGTTTATTTGGGATCCTGCTTAATTGCTATGAATAATTTTTCAAAGCAGCTATTTATTAGCCTGTCGTGTAATATTCGTTTTCCTTGACTGTCATATACATTGCTCTACGTATCGTGAAACTACTCATGCATTTATTGTTCCGGGAAGTTTTTATTGAAGTATAACATTGTTTTTTGTTACAAGAGTATAAGTTCTATAATGTAATGTTTTAGGATGCCGATATCGTTCAATTTGCCCGGAGCCATCAATATGCGTAAACGGTAATTCATTAGTGAATTTTATTAGAAAACTTTGGGGTTCATAATATCATTTGGCTATTTTAGATCTTTTATTCGGGCATTGCGGGTTTATTGAAGAACCCAGATTCCTATTTTACTTCGATCTCAATTATCAAGAAGGCGAAGAGCTCCTGCTGATATTGGCCGAGTTGAGAAAACTAGGACAGAAGTGGACGGACTTGAGCACGCAATTAGTCGTGAATGATTTTCTCAAAAGATTGAGGTTCGAAAATGCTCGCTCTAAACCTTAAGAAAGTGAAAGGTGAAATTTTTTGGTAGCAAAGAAATAACGGCAAAGAAGAAAAAATGGCTCTTCCAGTTCCCCGCCCCCCGCCTTCCTGATTTTTTCGGAAACTTAGTATATAAAAACTTATTTAAAATGACTTTTCATGTTATAAACTGCATTACAACGTGTCAGCGTGAACAGGTGAACAAATTTTCACAACATTTCTAACATGAAAAAAGCCGTGTGAACAATTTTCGAACAACTTTATTTTGAATTTTTACAAGGGGAGTGGGAAACTGGAAAGAGCCGAAAAAATAAGTCCTTGCACAGAAATTTTTTTTCGAGATTACATAGTTTCAAACTGATTTTTATGCTTTTTTTGGTCTTTTCCCATCATAACCTCGGCTATAAGTTTCTTGGATACTAAACGGGTTGATAATACAATTTACTATCGAAGTGATTGATGATTTCAGATACTTCGAAACTGACGAAGAAATTAAAGAGAGCAGCAAAGGTACAGCATTTGAAATTTTGAATCGAAAAAAAGATTAAAGAGTCATAACTTGATATTTTTTCGTTTCAGATCTTGGATCCAGTGAAGATGACTATGTAAGTTTTCAGTCCAAGTTTTCACTCCCAAAGACGTCTTTTAGAAGCTCATTTAAGTGTGTCCATGCAAAAGGAAAGCATATACGTCCCACATTTTTTTCGGCGTTTGCACTATCAATTTTTTTTTTACATTGCTCTCCCCTGCTGGAAAAGTCCGTCCTTGAGGTAGAGGTCAATGTAATGACATTTAAAAAGTCATTGATCTGTTTTTTCTAAATTAATTTATCCCCGAAATGTCGAAACGCTCTCAACGTTTAGTTTTATCTCATTTCTTGGGACAAGGCCAATTTTTGTCCAGCGTTATTTTTATGGGTTGATGTTATTTTTGTTGGTTTCCCATTAGTTTTAATTGGCTCAATGAAATCGTTATTTTTGTCAATGTTGTTATCTAGACAAAGTGATTAAGGAATGAAAATATCAAGCTGTGAATCTAAAAAAAAATATGACAGCGGATAAAAAAATGTTGCTGTTCTTTCCACTCTCGAAAGAGAGGAATGGAATTAGTGTAGGGTACATTTTTGCGCTCAGTTTTAGATACGACAGAGAAAAATTTTAAAGGATTAAGTGTGGAATCTTTTGAAAGCCGTTTTAGTCGTGATTCGGTTTCTGAAATATATTTGTAAAAGTTCAAGGTCGATGATTTTTTTGCTCTGCAGAGTCACGTATAATGGAGAGCAGACTCATGTTTTCAACGATGAACGTGTTTTCGCCCTAAACATTTAAAAGGTTGGTTACCTTGCGGTACTGTGCTTTTTACCCGGCAATGACTTCGTTGGATGACTTGCGAGCTCCCAAAATTGTCTCGAAGATTGACCACAAAGTAGCAGTGAAGAATTTATAATTCGAGTCGCAAGTTTTTTCAACTGAATTCAAGCTGAAAAAAAATCAAGTATTGTGACATCATCCCTTCATGATGTCATTCATTCTAATTAACCATCTGAACCGAATAGATTACATAATTCACCTTGATGTTAAAATAGAGCTGCATCATATATTTATTTAACTATGTAAACATTGATGGTAATTAATACCAATCATTGGAGATTTAAACCGAGCTACGAATCAATTGAATAGAGATCAACTTAATAAACTATACCAATCATGCTCTTACTTGCGCCGATCGACTTGCGAAATATCAGAAGCTAGGAATCGGAACCAGCATCCTTTAAAGCAAGATAGGTCTTTACCGCTCGAGACATATCTAAATAATGAATCCAATCTAAATACAATTGATAGCCAGTAGTGCTAAATAACATTACCAATTGAACAGCTCGCATAACAGTAGACGACAGTATACCCGTATTATCCATCCGCCAGATACGGAATATTATATGGTGACTTTCGCGGGAATTTCAACTTCTGGATTCAAAACAGTCATCGGCGATTCCAAACATCATAATTTGAGCAGAAAGTGACAACACTACTTTGCTGAAGCAGAACAAAAAAAAAAAAAAAAACATCTTGATCAGCACAGCAATGCTCAGATGTTGGCAGCAGAGCAAAACTCAGTGAACAACTGACAGACAGGGAGAAAAAAGAAGACAACCACAACTTTTCAACATCTCCTGAGCTGACAACTTTTTCCAATCTACAAGCAGACATGTGGATTGTGACCTACAGCTTCTCTACTTCTGTCAGATGGTATGTCAAGTGAGCTACTGAAGAGGCAGAAAAGGAAGTAGATGAAAGGTTTCCAACGTCAAAACAGTTAGTTAAAAACAAACTCAAAACTCACTTGCAGTAAATTGATATTGTAACTAATAAGTTCCCCAACCAAAAAAAGCGAAGTAACGGAAATATTAGCAAACCCTGATGGAAAGAATAACCAAAATCAGAATAGCAATAGATGCATAAAGGTTCAATAATCCAAAATAAGGAAAGTCTAGCAAAATTTTCTTGTGCCCCCCTTAAATCGACTAAGTGCTGTGCTCAATCATTAACTGTATCACAAATCTGATAATCATTCAACTGTAATAAGATGGCACACGCGCAAATTTCGGTCGCACCATACGGTGGAACGGACAAAGAAGACTTCCAGCAATTCGAGCAATTGTTCCGAGGATACATCGGAGTTGCGGGAATCGCTCCTGGTCAGCAAGCGAACTTCTTGCAACTACACCTACGAGAAGCGGCACTACGATTCTACCAAACGCTGCCAGCAGCAATTCGAGCGAACGTAGAGAATAGTCTTGGCGCCCTAAGGGATCATTTCTGCAATCCCCAGCTTCAAGAAATCCATGTACTGAAATTAGAACAGCTACGTTACGATCCTAAAATCGATTCACCCGAGAACTTCTTGGTGAACTTGACAAATAAAGCGCAACGAGCGTACCCAACCCCAGATTTGCCAGCTGTCGACCCAATTGATGTTGCATTAAACGGAGCACCATTAGTAGCAGACACAGCGCGATTTCACCGAGAAACTGCACAACGACAAGAAAGAATAGATGCAGTAAATGACAATCGCAATGAACAAATTAAACGATTGTTCATAAAAGGAATGCCAAACTGGCTGCGATCAAAATTGATGGAGCAACCACAAGCAACTACTGTCCAAGAATTGTGTAATTTGACGAAGAAGCAGATCATGATCCGAGAAGTTTGCCGAAACGAAGACTACCCAGAAGACGGATTTAATGAAGTAAACGACAGAGTCTCAGAAAATTTGATCAGTGCTCTCACAAAATTGTCCACAAATCAGGAACAAATTGAGAAGCAGATCAACGAAATGAGATCACAAATAACTGAGCAGTCAAAGAAACAATTGAATCCGCCTTCTCATCAAAACAAGAACAAACCAAAACAGTCAGTACAGTGGTAACCAAAACCAAAATAATTGGCCTGGACAGCAGCAAAGTGGCAGGAAAGGAAAAAACAGATCTAACTGGCAAAATCATTTTGGATTTAACAATAATCAGACTAATTTCCAAAATATGGGACCAATTGCACCTCAGCAATATCCACCATGGTATCAATACCAACAGTACCCAAATATGCAGCAAAATCAGTCGATGGTGCAGATTCAACCAGCACAGGTACAGCAAAACGCGAACTACCTGCAACCACAACAACATCAATTCAATGGAACTCAGACAGCGCAAGCTGACATTCAACTTCCATCTGGATCTTTCGAACCAATGGTTCGAGCATCAGCCAAATTCTGTGACATTTGTGGTAAATTCAACCATACGGCAAGCCAATGCTGGTGGAGACAAAAACCACAAGGACACGGTCAATCATTTCCGTTTCAGAATCAGCCAAAAAACTAATCAAGCCACCGAGTCAGTCCCCCAAATCATTTCAATCATCTAAATCATCAAAACCGTCAATTCCACCTGATGAGATAATCAACCTTTACGCAGTAATTCCTGCGGAAGGAACAGTTTTGACGTACACAAAATTACGATTCTCATCGGGATTACAAAGAAGAGCCCTGGTTGATACAGGAGCCTGCGCAAATGTCATCTCAAAACAGACATTTGACGACTTAAAAGATGAAAAATCTTTATACCGCCCTCTTAAAATAAGTGAATCAAAACTTAAGAGAGTAAGAATGGCAGGAGGACAACTCGTGCCAATTGAAACAGAAGTAACACTGGAATTTAAATTGGCAGACATGACATTTGTAGAATCTTTTCTCGTTCTACATGCAGCCAACTCAATAATTCTAGGAAACCCTTTCTACAAAAAACACCACATTCATATCTGTGCCAAGTATAATTTACTTCATTTCCCAGATTTGACTCTGCAAATCAACGAAATAAAACCTCCAAACGAGCCTAGAAGAATTAATCGAGTGAAAAAATTCCCGTTAATTCTAACAAAACGTCAAACAATAGCTCCGCATCAAACCATTCTGGTGGAATGTCATTTAAAGGACGCATGCCGGGACATGGCAAAAACAACCGGAATCGTAATGCCATCGAAAGAATTTGAAGAAAATTGCGAAATTGCATTCACTTCCTCAATTAGTGAAGTTCTGACAAATAACCTGCTATACATCACAGCCTTTAACATCACTGATCATCATGTTACATTGCCTTTCAAAACCGAAATTGGAAAATTTTCAATTCTGACTCTAACTGAAGCAGAAAATCTAATACCAATTGATGCAGAAATGCTTGCTTTTGCAAAAATGAATAATCCAGACGATATTGAAATGGGCATTAACGAGCTAATTCAGCAACATTGTGATAATCAGCAGTCTCAACAGCAACGTCAACCTGAGTATGAAAAATTTTGGTTTCCTACTCCTGAAACATGTCAAAACCCTGTATTACTTCCACAAATTCAACGTGACATTTACGACCAAATTCTTCATTTTCAAGGTCTTGAAAAAATTGAACCAAAAATGAACTTTCAAGATCGATTGACATTTATCAAGAATTTTAAGTGGGAGAACTCGGTATTGACACATGACCAAAGGTCAAAAGTAGAAGATTTGCTTGTTGAATTTTCGGACATCTTCGCCAAACATAGATTTGATGTTGGTTACAATTCCGACCTCAAAATCAAACTGAAACCGGAACACACACGACCTTTGTACACACAAGGCCCACCTACGCCGATACATTTGCGACAAGAATTGACAGTGGAACTTGCCCTAATGCACTATTATGGACTTATAACAACATTGTCACATTCAAAATATAGCAGTCCATTGTTTGCACATCGAAAACCATCTGGTAAATTACGGATGTTGATTGACCTCAGAAGAATAAATCATTCACTGAAGAATGACTATATCAACAGCAACTTTCCGATCTCAAACATGACAGATGCATCAAACCACTTCGCAGGAAAGAGCTTGTTTACCAAACTTGATTGTTCGCAAGCATACCACTGTGTGCAAATGGCAGATGACCTTTCAGTTCAACTTTTGGCATTTAATTTCGGTTCACGAACTTATGCATACAAATGCCTAGCTCAAGGTCTAAGCAAATCAGTCACGGGCTTTAGTTCATTCATACGGCACTATCTTGACCCATGCTTAGCAGCCGACTTATGTACACAGTTCATGGATGACATAGGAAGTGCAGTGAATAATTTTGATGAACTAATACCGACCCTCTCAAAAATTTTCGAATGTGTAAGGAAATCGGGATTAAAATTATCACCGAACAAATGTGAAATAGGAACACAACGAATGAAATTCCTTGGTAATATAATTACACCAGCAGGAATATCACCTGAACAAGAGAAAATTTCGACGTTCCTTAAGAAAATTAAAATGCCGCAAACTGTAAAACAAGTTAAAAGACTAATCGGATTTGTTCAATTCTTCCGGAATTATATGCCAAGCTTAGGTGAAAAACTGATACCTTTCTATCGCCTACTCAGAAAAGATATAGCATTTCAAACAAATGAAGAGCATCAGAAAAGTCTCGAAGTGCTAAAACATGATCTAATTCAGGCAACGGACATAACGCTCCGCTTACCAAAACCAGGATTACAATATGTAATACTATGTGATGCAAGCTATCATGGAACAGGTTTCGTGCTAATGGTTGAAGACTATGTGAAAACTGACAACAAAGGTGAAATGAAAACGTATGCACCAGTGTCATTTGGTTCAAGACTCTTCAACACAGCACAACTGAAGTTCTCCATCTACTATAAAGAGTTCTTAGCACTATATTTTGCCCTCGATCATTTTTCTCATTTCATCTGGGGATCATCAAAACCAGTGATAATACTGACTGACAATCGAAGCTTAACACAATTTTTCCAAGCGAAGACTATTCCACCCTCGGTTTGGAATTTCTTGGACCGCGTCATGTCATTCAACATCATTATCGCTCATATACCTGGAAAAGCAAACTATGCAGCAGATTTTTTGTCACGAATGCAAACTGACCCATCAGCTTCATTGTCACTGAAATTGACGGACAAAATACCAGTGCGTGAGATACAAATCGACACGACAGCGAAACTACCGGATGCATCTCTCAACCTGATCCACTCAATGGATGATGCATTTCCTGAAAAGAAGAAGATCGACGACAACCTCAGAGCACTACTGCTTGAACTCGGACTGTATGAAAACGTCATGAGAGAGCTAAGCTCACAGGAAGCTAGTGCAACCATTCAACCACAAAACTTTGTCCGAATAACGAGACCAATCATCGCAGCAGTACAACACCCTGATCCTGCTGATGTTTTCAGTGACCTGAATATGAGTCACGAAGTACTCGACTTGAAAAATGAACAAGACAAAGATAATGATATAGTAGAAGTTAAGGATTGGAAACGAAACGAACAAGTTCCCAATCTGACATACGAAAATAGCCGCAAGAAAAAATATGCTAAACAATTCAATAGACTGATAATCGACGACGAAGTACTGTATCGAAACTTCTACGATGACACGGGACACGTAAAACATAAGCAATACTGCCTACCAAAACATCTTTGGAACGAGGTCGTGTACCGACTACACAACTCGCGAACCGGTGGACATCTGGGAATGACAAGGACCACAGAAGAGTTCAGAAAACGATTCTACCTTCCAGGATTCACTGAATTTTTAACTAACACAATCAAAAATTGCTTAACATGCTTGCAACTCAAAAGAGCATCTGCAAAATATCAAATTCCGCCATTGCAACCAATCTCGTCATTGCAATGTTTTCCTGGAGACATGATGCAAATCGATATCGTTGGACCACTGAAGTCACCAGTGTACAAATTTGTATTAACTGGAATCGATGTCTTCTCGAAATACTTGTTTGCAGCACCATTGACAAACGCTAGCGCTGATACAGTAGCAAGGGAACTCACGAAAATATTTTTCATGCACAGCTACATACCGAAAAAGATCATAGCAGATCTCGGAACGACATTCACGTCAGAACTAATGCATGAATTGACAACTCTATTAGAAGTTCAAATCAACCACGCAACGCTGAAACATCCACAATCAATTGGTCTTGTCGAGCGATCTCATGGACCTCTAAAAAGGATCTTGAAGCTGAATACTAATGAACAATGGTCAGACTGGCACAAATATGTCCCATTGGCAACATTCATTCACAATACGTCGTACTCTTCATCAATTGGATGCTGCCCTAGCTCCATTTTTCATGGAAGAGAACCAACAAAACCACTTGATCTTCGCTTTTCGACGAAAGCAATGGAATCAGTAACAGCAGAATCAGACTTCGTTACGGCAATGCAAGACGCGATGCTAGAAAAGTTCAAAGAAACAAAAAAGAACTTGATTTCTTCGTACCACAAGTATCGAGGATATTACGATCAAAAGGCACTTGCGCAGCCTCTCACAGTCGAATCATTTTGTTTACTACTAAATCCTCTGCTGACTACACAGTCAGACTTTGGAAGCAAATCAATGCAAGTCTGGATACCCCTGTACAGAGTTGAGAAAGTGTTAACAAATTCGAACTATATAATTCGGAAAGTTGGAACTAACTACACCCAATGTGTGCACCGAATTCGTCTCAGACCAGTTGATCCACAGCATCAACCAGAAGATCTCAATCCAATAGATCCAACGAAGTTTCAAACGGATCCTTCACTCGGAAAATACCGAAGCGAACCAGGACTTTTCGACGAAAACTTGCCGAAACTCTTAGATGAGATCCAACCTGATAATCCTGACGAAACCGATCAACCAGCCGCACCAGCTAGAATCAGACTATCAGTGCCCTTTGGAGCGCCAGCAGTTGCAGCAGCACCTGCACCGATGCCAATTCCAGCAGCACCAATAGTGGTACCATTACCGGTCCCAGTACCAGTAATACCACCACCGCCGGATCCACCCCCAATCCCAGGAGCAGTACATGTGCATGAATTACCACTCGCTGAACTACCAGCAGCGCCACCAATGGATATCATTGATGAACAGGTCACTGACAGATTAACCAGCAACAACTCTGATCCTGAGGGATACAACCTCGACGAATTGTTTCGCGAACCACAGCCAGTTGTCAGACGAAAAGCAGCAGCTGAAGCTAGAGACCGAATTCACGCCCAAATTCGGTTTAGTAATGATGTTCGATATCACCCAATACCCAGCCGCCCAAAACAACCGCGAAAGTATGGACTCCGAACCGTTGACGGACACGAAGTGGCCCCAGTTACATTCATTCCACGATCAACGCAAAAGGACAATAAAGCAAACATACGAAAGAAAGCGGAGGCGGCGAATGAAGACTTTCCTTCACGGGATTCGAAAAGGAACATTATTATGGACAGCGTTAAACGAGCGAAACAATTCACTAAACAAAAAGATGGACCTGGAAGCAGCAAAGACTCGGTAAATGCAATATATGAACCAAATATCTTTGTGGGATCAGGTGATGTCCTACAGTTCCCTGGCTCTATAGCTCACTGCGTCTCAAGTGACTTTCAAATGGCAAAAGGAGTAGCACAGCAGATCAGCAGCGCCTACCCATGCATCAAACCAACCCTAAAAAGCATTGAAACACCGATAGTTGGATCATCAGTTTCAGTTTCTTTGCCTTGGGAAAACAAGTCAATTTTCAATTTAGTCACAAAACCACAATTTTTTGACAAGCCAACATACTACGATTTGTCAAGAAGCCTCAACTGCATGAAGCAGCAGCTACTGCAGAAGGGAATAAACGCTATAGCCATGCCGAAAATCGGATGTGGACTCGACAAATTGAAAGAAAGCAGAGTTTTCAGCCTAATTTGCGACATTTTCGAAACAACGAACATCAAAATCTTTATTTATGTGTGACGAAAAATCACGATATCAGCTAGTAACGTTCATGCATGCATTCTTAACAATGTAAGCTCCAAAATCACCCAATCGATACAATTGAAGTCACGAAAAAACCAAAATAAAACAGAAAAAGTATAAAATTTCGAGAAAACTCATTTCCTCAAGTTGAGCTTTTCTGAAAAACTGACACCCAAGTCGAAATATACGTAATACAACCGCTTTGAACCCGTGGAATACCTTCAAGGCCCAACTAGGACTCAGGCAGGAAGTCGGCTCACTAGGAGAAGTCAACTTCGCGAGATCTCGAAAAATCCACCTGTTGCCCATGTTTAAGCATTACGAATAAAAAATTTCTGCTCCCCCCAAAAATTTTAGCTAACGAAGAACCAATTTTTTTGGGCTCAGTGATCATTAGACGACCAATGAGGAACAGGCAGGAAGTCGGCTCACTAGGAGAAGTCAACTTCGCGAGATCTCGAAAAATCCACCTGTTGCCCATGTTTAAGCATTACGAATAAAAAGTTTCTGCTCCCCCCAAAAATTTTAGCTAACGAAGAACCAATTTTTTTGGGCTCAGTGATCATTAGACGACCAATGAGGAACAGGCAGGAAGTCGGCTCACTAGGAGAAGTCAACTTCGCGAGATCTCGAAAAATCCACCTGTTGCCAACGTTTAAACATTACGAATAAAAAGATTCTGCTCCCCCCAAAAATATTAGCTAGAGAAGAAAGAAATTTTTTGGGCTCAGTAATCATTAGACCACCAATAAGGAACAGGCAGGAAGTCGATCCACTAGCAGATCAAAATTTGGAGAAATACATCAATTTACACTATTCCCATGTATTATGATAGGCAAAACAAGAAAAAATATAAAATTCGAGGGATATCTTCGTAGAAATTCAGAAAGAAAGCGTTCAAATGAGCCAACAAACATCCAATGTGCTTGTTAGGCAACCCTAAAAGGTTGTCAGTGATACTGAAGAACAACACACGAATCTTGAATGCCAAGAAGATATCAAAAAAAGATAAACGAAATTAATGGAAAAAAAAAAAAAAAGTAATTTATCAACTACTCTAACTGACGCCAAATTTTGCTCAGGCGAACCAGCAAATTGTCTGAATAGCCTATAGGAGTGAAGTGCAGCTACAGTAGAAGAAAAGAACTGAAAAAAAAAAAAGCCAGACACTACACACAATACGATGATCGCGATCAATGCAAAAACATCGTAGAAATGTGTAATTTTGACTTTTTCAAAGAAAAAAGTCGATCACCTTCATTCAGGGAGTAAGGCCAATAAAGGCACAAAACGCCCATACGATGAAGACCAGAAGACTTCTGAAAAATAGACAACGAACAGTAAATGAAATATCAACCTTTAGCAAGTAATATAAAGTACTAATTGCTAAGCTAGTTGAAAATTTTCAAAAGAAATCGTGAAGAAATCAACAAAACATATCACTGTTAAGTTGTTGATAAGCAATTCACAATCTATGAGGCAACGATTGGAACCACACCGCCTCATATCAAAAAGACTTCAGCATCAAACGAGCACAAAAAGAATGAAAGGCAACAACGAACGAAGACAGCGATATCAAAAATTAAAACGAAACGACGACCAAAACTATTCAGCTACTCCACACGACAGTTCTTGCCGTGGAAATTTAGTTACAGTTGACAACTGAATACATCATGATATCATTAATTTATCCTTATCATCTATCACTTTAACTCCCATACCCCGACTCAAGGTGGCTTGCTTAAAAATTATCTCCCATTTAAGTTTAAAATAATTTATCTTCTCTCGTTTTATAAATTGAATTAATAAACTGTGCTTCTAATATTATGAGTTTATTAAATTATTGCGATATAACTTTTGATAGACCCATACCATATTGATACTTGTACATATTCTTAATCAAAGCAGTCTTAAATTATTATGTGAATTATTGTAAATGTATCTGATGAAACACTTCAACCACCCGGGAAGACTTCTTCTTGTGAGGTTGTGTGACATCATCCCTTCATGATGTCATTCATTCTAATTAACCATCTGAACCGAATAGATTACATAATTCACCTTGATGTTAAAATAGAGCTGCATCATATATTTATTTAACTATGTAAACATTGATGGTAATTAATACCAATCATTGGAGATTTAAACCGAGCTACGAATCAATTGAATAGAGATCAACTTAATAAACTATACCAATCATGCTCTTACTTGCGCCGATCGACTTGCGAAATATCAGAAGCTAGGAATCGGAACCAGCATCCTTTAAAGCAAGATAGGTCTTTACCGCTCGAGACATATCTAAATAATGAATCCAATCTAAATACAATTGATAGCCAGTAGTGCTAAATAACATTACCAATTGAACAGCTCGCATAACAGTAGACGACAGTATACCCGTATTATCCATCCGCCAGATACGGAATATTATAAGTATATTTATCTCGTTTTCAACATTTGCAGAGCATGAAAATTAAGTTGTTGAATTTAATTAAGTGGTGACTGAATGTTTGCCGATAAACGACTATGTTTTCAATCAGTAATTTTTCTAGCCTAACTATTTTGAGGTTAAGTTGAATTCCATCCTTATTAGATTTTACTTGTCAGTGGAATGATTTTTTTTCAGCTTCATAGCGATGCATTTTCTCGAAATTTAAGACGTTGAATTGAACGCTTGAGCCAGTACAAACCTCCCCATAAATGGCGTGACAATTTTACCCACAATTTTTTGTCGCTTTAATTGCGTCGAAGTCTGGTCGATATGTCGGTGTCACTTGCACATCAACTGGTTATTCTTGTTCATGAAGAGGCAAGGAATTTTGAATGTGCCGTTGATTTTTAACATTTCGCTGCAAAATAATGTACGACAAATACATATGAAGTAACTGGTAGTTATTTACACTTTCGAAGCGAGTGTATTACTACGAGCCTTCTTTTTTCCAACCTAAGTCGCAAATATTGGTGCGGCACCCCAATAATGGTGGGGAACTTTTACAGCTTACTGATAGCATGTGCTTTGACATTCGAATAGGATTAAGTTAACACAGTTGGTGCATTTTCAATTCATCAAATGAACCGAAAGAAGTGATTTGTTTCGAACAACATAAAAATAATGAAAACACAATTTCAGAAATTTTGTAACTGAATTTATCTCAGAAATTTTTTGAAATGCATAATGTGGCTTTATGCTTTGCAATTTGTTACATGCAAAGTTACTGTGGATGCTTCCAGTTTGTTATATTCCAAATTATTACATGCAAAATTGAGTCTATTTGTATTTTGCGCCATTTTTGCTGAATCGCATTGGCAAGTTATTAGCATATGTAGCTGCTTTATTGGTGACTAGTGTTTGTCGCGTGGCTGATTGGATAGTGCGTGGGGCTCAAAATCTCTTGATTGCAGTAGATCGCAGATTTGAATCCTAAACGTAGCCGAGTTTTAGCTAATTCGAGGCTTATTTATACTTCTTATTTAATTTGATAGAGCTGCTTTTTGGTCGGGCTCTCGCAAGTGTTTGCGAAGCGCAGCTACCCCTCTGTGCGAAAATTGCTGTTGTTGCTGGTACCAACTCAAATTAACCACATCCGAATTGTTGTAACACCAGTCTTCCTAAGAGTCGATAAACGTAGTTCAGACGCTTGTAAAGGTCATGATGCTTTTTTTCGTTTTTTTTTCAGGTTTAACTTTTCTTTTCTTTTTAGTTTCAGTTCATTTCCTTTGTTAAAAAGAATGTAATCTCCACGATCGAAAAACAAAAGTATGAAGGTCAAGAAAAACAAGATCGACTTCTTATTTTTTTAAATGGTATTTAATTATCAGATTTCTCAGCGAAATAAAAAAATACCTATCGATCCAACTTTCTTAAATTGTGTTAAATTTATCAAGAAAGTCAATTATATATTGTTTTAGAAATTTAAAGAGCTTTAGGGCGATCTATTTTGTTATTTGAGGTTCGAAAGTGGAGATTTTTTGAAAAAAAAAGTCAGTGCTCTTTTTCAGTTTACTTGCGTTCATTGACTCTTTTCCAACTGCTTGTTGGCTATGTTTTTAAGAATCAATGAACCCAGTAAAGAGTCGTGCATGATCTTGATGATTTTTAAGAAAGTGATTTTTCGCGGTTTGGCGTTTGATAAGTTCAATTCATTTCCTTTGTTCAAAGGAAGACAAACTCCTATCAAACAACAAAAGTAGAAAGATCACAAAAAACCTGATCGCCTTTAGTTTCGAAAGTGGTTTTTAGTTTTCAAATTTCCCAGCGGACTACAAATTCAACCTATTGGTACAGTTTTCTAAAATTTGAGTTAATTTAAAAAAATTGTTCTTGAAATTCATAGAGCGTTTATTCCGTATATCTTTAATTTTCTTATTTAGTTTGTTTTTACTAAGATTTATCAAAGAATAAGAATTTCTGATTTCTTCTTTCTCGGACTGCAATTGTGAATAAGAAAACTGCACATGTGATTAGATATATAGGAAAAAGTCAGATATAACTGTTTCGTGAAATTAAACGAGCTAAAAAGTGAGTTCATTCCAAATTTTTCAATTATCTGTAAGTTATGTTTTTGTTTTAAGTTTGTGTTTAATCGGTTCTGAAGGTTTCGGCTTATAGTATTTTGGTCCATATTATATCGTATTGGGCTCCTAATTTATGTCGTTCGATGAGCGTGGATGGTTTTTTATGCGCGTGTGTTTTGATGAGGGGTTTTGAAAACACTTAATTTTGGTTTTCTAGTTGTGAAAACACTTAATTTTGCTTCTCTAAATGAGATACTTTTGAGAAAAAAATGCCACGCATAACTTCACTTGAAAGTTAAGCTTGATATAGTTTTCCTTTGAAATCGGAGTTTTTCAATTATTATTTTTTAGTTTCCGTGAAATCGTTTTCAACTATCTTTTGGCTATCTTTTGAGTAAGGCCAATGAAAGTTTTAACGCGCCTTAAAGATGCCTAATCGATTATTGTCGTCTTTTTGACTGCTTGGTGAGTTTTATTCCGATGCTAATTTCATATTCAATTGTCTCAGGTTAGGTTTTTTTTTAAATGAATTCTATTCAATACAAATCTGAATATACGGATCATGAAAACTTGTGAAAGAATCCTGCTTGAGAATTTATTTCAAGTATTTAATTGTTATTTTTCGAGCTGGCTGTGTGCGGCACAATAAGTATTCGCGAAGTTTGCATCTTTTTTGTTGTTTGGCTTGCAAGGTTTTGATTGTCTCAGCCAGGGGTGGATCTAGGATTTTCTCGAGTGTGGGGGGGGGGGGGGCGGATTTCAAAAAATTTTCGAAAATTTTGACGACTTTTTTAGGTCGACCAAATTTTTGGGCACTTTTTGGAAAATTTTGACAAAAAAAATCGCGTTTTTTTGGCGCGCGCTCCCCCTTTAAGTTAGTATATATTGGCGCCAATGGTACCCTTAGAAAAATTTTAGGGTCGGTCGGCCAAAAATGAATTTCTTAAAAAGTACCAAAGGGGGACCCTTTGGGTCGGCAGGAGGTCGAATCCCTGAAGGAAAAGGGAACGTCCGCCCCCCCCCCCCCCTAAATCCACCTCTGGTCTCAGCCGCAGTGGGGTCAGTTAGAGGCTTTTATTATTTAAATTGAGGTGGATTTCCAGTTGTTCGACTTGAAGTGAGCGCAGAAGATTTTGAGTAGTCTGTTCTTGAGTCCAGCAGTGTTTGACATTGCGATGTCTCTTGATAGGTTTGCGAGTCGTAGTGTACGATTCCAGTAGTTTCGTTCAGCACATGTCTTCGTGGGTCTTCTAACGCTGAAACAAGTTTGGGTGATGTTACTGAAAAAGGCAGTTGTAGTAGTTGCTTATTAGTTTTGATTGAAGCAAAATGTAGACTATTCGTAGAAAGTATGGAATAGGCAGGATGTTTTTAGCGCGTCTTTGTAACCGTTGGTGTTTATAATCCATTCGCAGATTGTTTTTTGAAAAGATTCGAGACGTCACATTGTCTGGATGTTTGAGGCGATGAATGGCGTTGAATAGACTAATTCTGGTTAAACCATGCTTTTGTACAGGTTGAGTTTGATAGCACTCGATAAATTAGGAGTTTCTTTTATTCGAACAGAATGTGGAGTTGGCTTTGGAAATTGAGTGACATTTTTACGTGGGATTCCCAATTTAGCTCACTGTTGATAAGAACGCTGATTTTTGGTTGCTCGTCAACAATACAAATTCGTTTGTCATTAAAAAGGAATCAATTCTTAGCAGAACTCATTATCGTTAAGTGGCTGCATTTCTTAACACTGAATAGCATTTCGTCAGTTGTTGTCTATTTGTATAGTTGTTTGGTATTGCTGGAAGTTCTGGGCATTTTTGTTTCGAGTTTGATTAATTTAGCGTCATCTGCGAATAGGATAGGCGATGCTTTGTCGATTGTGCTAGCATGTCGCTGATGAAAACCACAAAAAAAGACTGCAAGGATGCCATCTTGTGGTACTTCACTTCAATGCGTTAAGATAGACAATCTTCGACTTAAACTTGTTGAGCTTGACCTGTGAGGTAGCTCTGAATAAATAAACTGGAGTAATTTGGACCGAAATTCCATGGTCGACGCGGTAGAAGGCTTTTCAAAGTCGTCGGTGTATATCACGTGTATATTGTCAGTGACTCTAGAGCCATGTAGATGTTGTCAAGATATTTGATTAGCTGAAGCGCCCGTGTCGAAAGACGGATTGAGTTGGATGAACATAGTCATTTTAATGGCCGTAGAGAGTTAGCAAAACACATTTTTCAAAGATCATTGAAGGGATGGATGTTGTACAGATTGGCCGATAGTTTTCGACAAGAGATTTGGATTTGTGCCATTTTTGTCTGTCCTGGCAGCTAAACAGCTCTGAATATCCTCCGTCGATGGCTAAACTCCTCTCGCGTAGCTGAATACCTGAAGCTCACATAGGTCGCAGGAGCAGGAGAGCTAAGCTCTCTTCGAAATAAATTAATTTTACGGAGACATGCCCTACTGTCCCTTCGGGGGCCAGCAACACTGGACTACAAACGAAACATAACTATAAAATCAGCGAAATGAACAAATCATTTGTCGCAAAGAGTTTTCGAGGCTACAATCGCAGCAAATAACGACACTCATGGTTTTGTTTGATGTTTCTTTAGAAGTCTTTTTTTCACGCTCAAATCTGATTTTTATTGATTCGTATTGATTCATTTTTCAAGTTCATTTCAAATTCGTTAGCCCAGAAAGAACGAAGGAAATTTGAACTCTCCGAGTGCAAAAATGCAAAGGGCGCGAATAAATTTTATACAAGCAGTCTTGTTTCAATTTTAAATGGTTTTGTTTCGGTTTTGTTTTTCAGTGTCCTTAAGGTTATTGACGTTTTTCCAACTATCCGTCGGTTATGTTTTTTTTCAATACTCTTTGAAAATTTTTTAAAAATTGGTTAGCTTTCGTATTTATTGTAGTCTTCCGTATACTTGAATTTTTATACCGTATACTGCTTCTGGCATTATTTTGATAGATCGAAGACAGTTGGTTTTATTGGGGGTGTTTTACGGCTATTGCATCTTCCACTAGCCTTAAGAGACATTTCAACAAGTAAGAAGCGCTATGGAAAGCTCCGAGGCAATTTGGCTATAGAAATGCTTAAAAACCTGCGTTTCTATAGCGGCAGTTGAAAATAATTTGAAGATATCTTTCAGTTTGCATCTCAATTGTTTTCAGTAAGACATGACAAGAATTGGACAAAGAAAAGGCAAATATTTTCCGTTGAAAACAATTTTTTTGGGAACAAAATGTTTTACCCCATTCCTGGTTACTAAAGGTTAATAACGGCATATAGAAGAAAAATCTGCCGAAATATTTGAGATTTGAGTTGCATTTAAACAGACTTCAAACTTCAGTATTTGTTTCATGTTTGCGGGATTATTATCCAACAGAAGCAATCAAGAAACAAGGATAGCCGGTTATTGTGGAAGTAGCACAGAATGTTACGACCATAGTCTTAAAAAATACAAAAAAGTTTTTTCAAATCAGTGTCATTTTTTGCCCGGCATGTTGTGTTAAAAGACGCTGAACGAGAAGCCAGAGATAAGGCATATTCAGTAAAAGAAGCAAATTGAAAATCAATTTATGTAGAAAATACCAGTTACCACAGAAACGAAAAAAAAAATCATTTTTTTTTCCAATTTTTTGCTCCCAAAATGGAGCTTAAAAAATCAAAAACTAATTTAATTTGCTTAAAACTAAATTTTCAGGGCTTAAATTTGGTATAATTAAGCTGTTGTAGGCCTGCTCGCTCGCTTTATTCGATAAAATTTGAAGCAAAAATCAAAAACTTTAAACCAGTTTTTCTCAATATCGAAAAAACTTTTTGAAATTTTTTTAATGTCATTCGAATCACGACTAAAAGGGGTTTAGTTTGATATATCACTCAACTCTCTCCGATAACTATTCGTGGTAGCTGATTTTGCGTGGAAAACAAAAACTCTAAAGCACACCCGAATACAAAGTTACTCCCCATTTTTCAAATGGTCGGAACAATAAGGTTTATTAGGGTTCATTGAACCAAAATGTATACTACATTTTAGATTTTCCATTCAAGTCCTTATTTAAGAAAGAAATTGCAATAACAAAAGATTCTTTAAAATCGACGAGCCTGTGGTTCAATGAGCTTTAAAGAGCTTGTGGACTAAAAAGTCGTGCCTTTGCGGGCGTGAGACTCGATTTGATATGGTGAACTGCAACCACTCTGTTCAATTTTTTAGGCTGGCGTCGTTTTTATCTGTGTGTCGTTTTTATCTGTGTGTCGTTTTTATCAGTATGATGTTTCATAAAGCCCCTCTACCATAAGCCCTTCAGTTTAGAAGTTCCAAAGACGGCACGATTTGTTTGTACTCAATCAGTATTTTCTTCCTCTTTTATACTAATTTTTACCTGATGCCCTCATTACAACTTGCTATAAATGGAAGTTTTTGAGGCTTACGCAATTTTGCTGCCTTTCAATCGTTTTAAACCAGGCGTTACGTGTACGTGATTTCCTTTTTTATTGTACACGCACCTTCAGTGGTTGCGTTTGAATGTGTTGACTTTCTACCTCAGCTTTCAAAGCAGTATAAGGAAAAATATTAAGCGTGTAGGAAGACGTGAATACGTCAAAATATGTGTTGAAAGTTGCTTAAGATGTTTAATAAGTCCTCGCTTCCATGCGCGTAAACGAATTGCGTGAATTTATATTTAATATTTGATCGAGTTATGCTGACGCTACCAAGTTTTGGTGTATAAAATGAAAAAACGTCAAACTGTCAAACTAACCAACATAAATTTTTTCCACAAAATTATCATGAGGCTATGAAAGTGTTTTTTTGTTCAATTTAGCGAAATTGGAGGGTTAAAAGATATCAAATAATTTTCGAACAACGAAACTGCTGAAGAGATATCAAATCAAAATTTCAAGTCATGATAAGCTAAATAAATTGTAATTATCATTGCACTTAACGATCAATTGATTATCGGTGTTTGTAAATTAAAGCCAATTTTCGATAAGGATAAGGACCAGCAGACGAACTGTCTAAGAGTAATGAAAATAGTTCTTATATAGGCCGCGATGATTTATTTTTTTATTTATTCATTTTTTTTTTCGTTTTTTATCAGGAAAAGTCTTGAAATTTATCCAGGCTCAAATTCCCTTTCGCGGCTTG
The DNA here is from genome assembly GCF_963678635.1 of Symsagittifera roscoffensis. Taxonomy (NCBI): domain Eukaryota; kingdom Metazoa; phylum Xenacoelomorpha; order Acoela; family Convolutidae; genus Symsagittifera; species Symsagittifera roscoffensis. Next base: position 82,579,524 of record NC_087064.1, on the reverse strand, counting down.
ACTTTTGATTTTTTTTTAAGTTCAGTTCATTTCCTTGTTGAAAGGAAGGCAAACTCAATCGAGCAGCAAAAGTGTAAAGGTCATGAAAAACGTGATTGACTTATAGTTTCAAAAGTCGAATTGAATTTTCAGATTTCCCAGCGAAATACCTATCGATCCATTTTTTTCGAAATTGGGCCAATTTAATCGAACAAATGGTAATCATAAACAACAAATTCAAAGGGCTTTAAGGGCATCTATTTTTTCTTTGAAGTTCGAAATTTTTTCAGAAATTTTTTTTTACTGTTTAATCGCGTTCATTGACTCGTTTCCAACTATGTTATTGGCTATGTTTGTCTCTTAGCGGATAATCGCCGTTCTACCCTTGTTCAGAGACTTGATAGACTTGATGGTTTTTTGGCTGGTTTCTGGACTGAAAATTTTTGCCTCTTCAGGATCGAACTGCGGAACATTCCGATAGCATACCTCAGAACTAGCCGTCACTCCCCAAAATTACGTCTAGAAAGTCTAGGTTATGTTATGGGTGGTGTGTTTTACTTTAAATAGTTCATAATGTTGTTGACGATGGTGTTCACATGATTGTTTCCTTTCAAGCTGCAACAAATTATTTCTGATTATCCCGAAGGAGCGTATTTGAGAGGTACAGCATAACGTAAATGGTGAAAATGTCCCTTAAATGGCATGCAAGTGATGCATAGATGGCACGTAATGAAGCATGACATTTTTTACCCCCAAATGAATCAACTTGTCAATTTTTGTTTCCAAATTATCCTTAATGTTGATTTATGTTTTATACAAAAAAGTACAATCTAGAGACGATGTTCTGTTGTACGTGATTTTAGGTAGCTACCATTCAAAATTTTTGTACTTTGTTCAAAAGAGCGTTAGTGGCACTTTTTGCAGCGGCTGTATGAATTTTAGGTACTTAGATATATAATAGAATGTTTGTATCGAATGCACCTTCTCATGTTTTAATTCTAACACGAGTTAGAAAATTAAGGCTTGATTTTATTTTTTTTCTATAACTTAGACGCTGAATGTTGAAATGAGCAAACTTATTTTTCTACTTGGTTTAATATGTAGATTATATGCCGATATGTAGATTGCTTACTGAGTCTTTGAGTAAACTTTTTTTTGCATGTGAAGTGCTTTAGATTTTTGGAAGTAGTCAATATAGCTCATTTAGAAAAATACGAGTTTAAAGTTTCTTGCAACTTCGTAGAGATCAGATGTTTGGTTTCTGTGCTAACCACAATTATCTTGTCTGCCTTAGATTCGGAAATCTATGACGAGGCTCCAACACGCGACGAGAAAAGCGAAGGAGATGCGAAGAGTACAATTTTGGCAGCTGACTATTTGAACGCAGAGACTGAGGAGGAAAATAGAGACATAGCTGATTCAAAAGGTTAAGATCTTTTGACCTTAAAAATTGAAACCCGTCATCATTTTTTTTACCTTCGTTCAAGCGTAGAGAAATCAAAACAATTTATTTCATCAATTGATCTAACTTCAAAAGTGACCCAATCGTCTGTATTGTACAACACCATAATCGTTATTTCCTAATGCTAATCCTCGTCTGATTTCCGGTAAGCAACAGAAACTTAGCTCAAATGGTTATATGTTTCATGAATTGCAGCTTGAGTTTTGAAATTTATATTTACTAGTGATGCCAACTTTTTTAAGTGAAGACATCAAAATGCATAATTAAAATGATATTTTGCAAATGGATTAAGTTCAAAAAAGAATTCTAATTTTTTAAATCCCGGAAGCAATTAGGATTGAGATTTCGAGGTCTATTTTTTGGTGCAAATGTGCTTTGTTGTAATTGTTGATTTTCTTATCTTTAGATCGTTTGCAAAGAAGATAAACAAATTTCCTGGTTTTTCTTTAAAGAGCTGATATGTTTTATTTTTGTCTTCACCCAGGCAGTGATATATTACAAGCAAGGGGAAATTAATTGAAATGGAGTAAATTTTTGAGCCTGGTGTTGCATGCTACACGGCGGATATGAAAATAGTAAGCTGGTGATTTCTCATTAAAATGTCAGAATGCATTAGAGGTGTTCGCTCTGTGCCTCTCCCAACTTCATTGAAGTTGGGGAATAGACAAAACTTAGGCGCGCTGATGATGCTGTTTTTCGTTTTTGATGGCAATCGTATGGTATGATCATGAATATGATTTTACGATATGTGTAATTCTTATCAAAATGACGAGTTTTGTGAGTCAATGCAATGGCTTGTAACGCCCAATTGTTTTCATTTAATGTTTTTTTTTTATAATTTAAGCCAATTTCACAAAATCGAAGAAACGTTTGATCAAATTTTAAGATCAACTTCCCTACATTACCGTAAACAACTTCTCAACATCGCTGAATCTAATTTCAAATTTGTTTCTTGATCAACCAAAAAACAATTTTTGAGTTTGTCTGATTTTTAAAATACCTGTTGTTCTGAATTTTTAAAATATTTTGGTTGTCGGTTTACGAAATCAGATTTGGTACAATTTTTTTATTTCGTTTTTTCTCTTTGATGTGTTTTGCTCAAAATGTTTTGGATTACATAATATGATTGCGCGTCGTTTGATGAGTAAAAAACGGCCCATCGGGTTTCTGCTTAAGTAATGTCAATTTTTTAAACGCTTCATACGTTTTTCTGATGCTAATTAATATCTAGTTTTTATCATTTTTCATCAACTTTTTCAAGATAAATCGAGGTAAACATTCAAAAAATTGACTTGGAAAATTTTATAGCGGCTTCCGTTCCAATTTCTGTGGGCTAGTAGTTTGCCATGCTTTTTCTTTTGGGAATCCGGGGCTTGACATTTTGAGGAATCCGGGACAGTTTCGGGGAATTGAGGAAACAATGTAAATTTGCGACTGGATAACCAGGAAAACACCTAATTGTTCCCCGTTTTCTGACCGTTGTCGGATTCCCAACCACCAAATTAGCATAGCGCATATTTAATCTCGGACGCCTCAGCAATCATTCACGCTTCAAAATCTACATGCACACCGAGTAGAAGCGGAGCTTTTCATCACTTGCGATACAAACATTGCTAAAAGTTTCATCAAACAAGTTAGGACGACACCGGTTATGTAGCAAAGGAAGGTTCAAACTCTGTTCTGTCGATTAAACTCAAATTTGGCAGGTAGTGTTCGAGAAAAGGAAAAAGGTTCCATAAAACGGTCAAAATGTCTAAATTTAGGTATTTTCTCAGGCCAAAATTATTTTTATAAGGGCGGATTTGGTGTCAATATATGCTAAGTTTAAAGGGGAGCGCGCGCCGAAAAAACGCAATTTTTGGTGAAATTTTTCCAAAAAGTACCCAAAAACTGTAGTCTTGACCTGTGTTTTCAAAAATTACTTGCGGCGCAAAATTTGGTGTCAAAATTTGTTCTTTATAATGTTCATGAAACTGAGTATGTCAGCAGAATTGAGCTTTTCAGCTGAATGTGTAAGAAAAGTTGTTTAGGGGAAAAAGTATAGTTTCCGATTACAAGTCAGTTGCTCTCGCAAGTGAAGTAAAGGCTGAATTCCGGCGGCAAAGAAACACGATCTTGCTGCAAGCTTTTTGGCAGAATGTTGCGATGTAATGGAAGCGTGCTCCCTAGTTATTCCTACTCCAGCTTTGTTTTTTTTCGATTAGGAGTATGAATCAATATAATTGCGTATGTGTTTTGCCCCTCTAGGGTAGGTAAAAAATATTTTTATAATTTTGAAGAAATTGATATTCGGAATTTTCTCAGAAGTTGAAGTATTTTTTACATAAGTGAAGTTTTTGTTACAAAACGAATATAATGTTTTCAACACAAATTGCTCGTTTGATTTCTCAGTTTGTGCAGTTTCTCAGTTGTCTGTAGGCTCTTCGTTGGAATCACGCAATAATCAGAAGTTAATGTCTAATTTCAAGACGTATATTCTTTCAAGACTTGCTACTGTGTTTTCTCTCCAGTCTTGGCACTTTTAGCATTGCGTCTGTTAAATCTGCCGTTGTTTAGAAAAGAATGATCTGGATGGTGACCTGGGCTCTCGTGGCGAGGGAGCTGTGGCAGAGTTCCAGTACGAGCCCGAAGAACAGGTCTTCTACTATTACTACTACCCAGAATACCCAGAAACAATGCCCGTTGACGGCAAAGATTATGACTACGAATTCGACTACCCGGTGAGGGAAGAAAGGACTATTGAATGATACCAAATATATTGAAATATTTCGGGAGTGGAAATAGAAAATTTTCATCTTCAGCTTAAACACATGCGTATACATACTCTTTACAGGGGACCGATCGTTTAGCAGACTAATCTTTTAGCATTAAAAGTGAAAGTTGAGTCCTTTAGCAGACCAGCGTAATAAAGTGATGCATGATTGATTGACAGACTCAAAAGGACGCTCAGTCTGGGGCCAAACTTCTTCAATTAAGACCACTATCTCACGATTTTTCAACTAAACTATCAACTTCAAAAACAACAGTCTGAATAAGCGGAAAAACAAAGATTTACGCACACAAAAACACTCGTGTTGAATTGAAGCGCAGCGGAGAAAGCGGTCGCTAAACGCCAATGCCGCGTTTGAAGTTAGCTATCACACTTTATAATTGTTCTGAGTCTGCTAAAAGATTGGTCTGCTAAGAAACCGGTCTGCTAAAATCCCTAGCACCCTCTTTACACTAGCCTCAGCTCAGTGTATTGTTAAGAACCTTTTTTCTAACCTAACTCGCAAATTAAAGTGTTCACTTTTTTGTAGCATTGGAAATTGCATAACATCTGTTCTCTACTTTATTTGCGACTAGTGTTTGGCCTTTGCGAATTAAGCTTCCGTGGCTGAGTGGTTAGGGTGTGAGACTCCTAATATCTAGGTCGATGGTTCGAATCTCAGTTGTTGTCGAGTTTTTGCTAATTCGAAGCTTATTTCGACATTTTCTTATTGCACTTTATTGAGCTGCTTTTTTGTCGTGTTCGCGCTGGTATGCGAAGCAAAGCTCTGCCTCTGTGTTGGAAATATCTGGTCACAGATCGATTGTTTGCAAAGAGTTCAGGTAGTTTACTCAACTGCTCCATTTTACTACTAACTCAAGCAAACTAGCAAGTGTAAGGTTATATATGAACTTGGCTATCAGCATCGGCGCAAACGCATTAAATTTGCACCAATCGCATCAGTTTTTCAGCTCGACGAAGGAGATTACGATACGCTTTTTTGCAATTAGGAAACAAATGACGAATCTTATGTGTTTGACAAACTTTTGTTTTCACCAGGAGGAAACAATGCAAGGTGTTCTAAAACGAGAAGCGGAATCTTCAAATGAAGCGGCGAATGTGAACTCGAGATTGGACTCGAACCACGGAGAGAAGTCTATTTCGGAACTGGAGAAAGAGTACAGCGAGTATGTGGATTCAAAGTACGACGAAAAGGGAAAGGGTGCGAAAGATGAACCGACAGAGCACTACTCGATCTCGAAAGCACCGACAGCCAAGAAACAAGACGAGAGAAAGGACAAAGATGCAGCGGAAAAACGAGAACAATTGACACTTTTCAACAATGGTAAGTGACGGGATCTCATTAACCAATGTTTCGATCGTTTTTTTTTTCGAGTTTAAAATCAATTTTCAAAAGGCCAATTTTGACTGGAAATAAGCGTTAATAACTGAATTGTGAAAATTAGATAATTACAATTCAAAATTTTCTGAAGATGTGATTCAGTAATGCATGAATAAAGTTATTGATTTGATGTGTAGGTGAGGGTGAGATTTTGGGCCCAATGAAACTGGACTCCCTAACTTTGCCAGCAGTGGATCCCAACTTCTGCTTCGTCCAGACACAGAAACCGTACGCTATAAGTCACGTTTACTCTAGCTCTGTACTAAAATGAAATACTGATTTTGAGGGTGTGTTGTTCAAATTATCTTTCTCAAAAATGTAAAGATTCATGTAAAAATACAAAACGAAGAGTTTGAAGATGGTATGAAAACCTGAAATTTCGGGATAACTTTAATGAATCTAAACCATATTTTGTTAATTCATAATACCTAAGTGGTGTATATATTTTTCAGCTCCTAATCAGTCAGTGATTTTAGTGGTGTTGAAATTTACTCTACAATGAAAACTATTTACTACGCTTATTGACTTCTAGTCGTGAGATTTGTGATATTTCAAAAAAAAATTAGTGTCTGAATAGATTTTGATGTTTGCAGGATAACGTACGAACAGGGAAACCAGTTGATTCTGGGGATTATGAATGTGACAGGACTAGATTTGGAGTCTTACAATTACATCAGGTTGGCCAACTTTCTGTTCCTATTTCACTGAAGGCGCATGTTGCATAAGCTGATTATCTTACTTTTTCATTGAAGAGCTCCATTTAAATATCGCGCTTTTTTCTCTGATGTTTGTCTTTTCTGGTTAAAAAAATTTGGTTAAATCAAAAGAATCTGGATTTACCGTTTTTTTTAACCAATTTAGAATTTATTCAAAAACGTAATTATCGCAGGTTTGCATGTAAACAGTTTAAAAAGCGTTTTTTCTAGATCATTTGCGTTTAGTTGGATTTTTTACCTGTGAGTATCCCGTTGCTTGATTGATCCAGTAGTAAAGTCAGTTTGAATTAAAATATAAATATCATGACTTATATGACAAAGAGGGAAAAGCATAGATTCTCAGTATTGAGAAATATAAAAGTTCACTTATTGGCCAAACCACCCCTCTGGGGGTGGGAAACAACTATGACTTAGTGTGGTTTTTGTTCACCCGAAAGCAGGTACCGTGTCTCGAAGAACATCTGTAGAGCATCGAGTTTAGTATCTTTTAAAGCGTCAATGAAAATGGTGAGACACCAGTAAAGGTCGCGTTGATTTTTTTAAGAGTCAATTAACGTAAGTGAAAACACTTATTTAGGCCGTATTGATTTTTAGAGTAATGAACGTAGTAAAGACTCTTATATAAATCTGGGTGATTTTTTTGGCGTTTTTTCAGGCTCAATTTTGATTATTCGAGGTTAGTTTTTCTTAAGTTCAGTTCATTTCAATTGTTAAAAGGAAGGCAACTCCACTATTGAACAGCAAAAGAGTAAAGGTCATAAAGAACGTGATCGACTGTAAGTTTCGAAAGTAGATTTAAATATTCAGATTTCCCAGCGGAATGAAAATTTTATCTATTAATCCAGTTGTGTCAAATTGGGTTAATTTCATCAAAAAAGCAACAATCATATTTGATAAATTGTTTTTGTAATTCAAAGATTTTTAAGGGCATCTGTTGTTTTCCTCTAAATTCGAAAGTTCATGTTGCTTCATAATTAAATATTAAAAATGAAATTGCTTCATAAAACAGTCTGTTTCTTTGCGTTCAGTACTCTTTTCGAGTTGTAGTTTGTTAAATAAGACTTCAATTAGCTTAAGTAATTAATCAAACGAAGTGTTTTCAAAAATAATTCAGTTTTTTTTCATGTTTCCTTGCATTCACTTTTTTCCAACCGTCAGTAGGCTAAGTGTTAAAGTGCCATTGAACGGAGTAGGGTATTTTAAAAAAACTTCTTTTGAAAACGGATTTTAATTTTTAAATTTCCCAACGGAATAATAAGTTTACCTATTGATCCAGTTTCTTAAATTCGGTTAATTTTATCACGATGTCAAAAAGTATTTTTTCTAGAAATTCGAGAACTTAAAGGTCATACATTTTTATTTTGAAATTTGAAAGCTGGTTTTTCGCAAAAAGTCCTTTTCGTCGGTTTTTTTTGCGTTAATTGACAGTTTTTAAACTAACTTAACCTCTTTTTCTAACATAAGTCGCAAATATTGGTGCGACTTTCAAGGCACACTCTCGGCTTATTGATAGTTAGTGCTTTGACATTCGACTATTAATAAGTTAACAAGCGTTATCAAATCGGAATCTAGACTTTTTTCTAGTTAACAACTAGCTTAACAACATCAATTGAATCACCCGACATGTTCAATGCTCTTCACCTGACATGCTCTTCAACTGACTTGCTCAGTTTAATGAAAATTCAAATTTAATTACTGGCTGCGTACTAGTTGCTACAGGGTAATTTCAGGGGGGACTTGAACCTTTTAAAAGTTTTTTTTTAAATAAAATTATTTTAATCAATAATAAGTTTTTTCGGCTCAATTGGTGTCTGCTCAAAGATTGTCGGCCTTGTTTGCGCTTCGTAAGTTTTGTCAAGTTGCTAATTTGAATTGTGTTTCAAATGCCTTGCTTGGCATGTTTTCCTAGTATTCCTTTGTGATAAAAAATATTATGAAAATGTATGGGTTTTTTTGAGGCGCTTTGGAAAATCTTTTGCAAAAAAATTGCTTTTTTTAAAAACCCTTCTACCGATTTTCAAGAAAAGGGGTATCCATTGAACCGCAAAAGAGTAAAGCTCATAAAAAACGTGATCGACTTTAAGTTTCGAAAGTAGATTTAAATGATCAGATTTCCCAGCGGAATGAAAATCTTACCTATTAATCCAGTTGTATCAAAATTTATCTCTCATGTCTGAGATTTTGGGATAAATCCAAAGAACGGGTCATGAGAAGCTGTTTTGTTTACGCGAATACCCCCAAATTTTTTTGCTCTTTTAACAAATGGTCCTCGGAAGTTTTTGATGATTTTTGATTGCCGTTTTTTGGATCTTTTTCTCAAGTTTTTCTCAAAAACTAACCTTCCAAACCTGAGGTTGTGGGTTCAGTGAAGATAACGGGCAGTGGAAAGCTCCCGTGCGTTAGCGGAGGAACTCATAGTTTTTTTTCACGATAAATTATCGTCCTCGGAGAAGTCAAAGTTATCGTCCTCGGAGAAGTCAATTTTTTGAGGATTACGCCCGAATTTTTTCCGACACAAAAAGTTATGGCCCTCGGAAAATCAGAATTTTGATTTTTTGACCGTTTTTTGAAAATTTTTGACTTTTCTCGAGAACTACCCTCCCAAATTTGAGTTTTTTGGTTCAATCTAATTTATAGGTTGCGCGAGTCTCTTTCTTCTGCTCAAGCGTTGATTCTCAAGTTTTTGTAGCACAAAAAGCTATGACTCTCGGAAATATCATTTTTTTTTATTTGTTGACCGTTTTTGGGCATTTCTCGATAAATATCTTGCCAAATCTGATATCATAGGTTTAAGCGACCCAACGGGTTGTTGAAAGCTTACCCCTATAATTTGCTACGGCTAGTGTTGTTTAGAAAAAAGTTATGACCTTTAAAGATGTGAAAGTTTTGAAAATTGGACCGTTTTTGCAAGTTTTTTTTTTACTCGACTTGAAAATTACCGTGCCAATTCTCAGGTTAGCGTTTAATCGAGAAACTCGATTTCGGGAGACTTCTCTACTTTACTGGTCACGGCCCGTCGTAAAGTAGAAAAAATAAACGGCTGCTCCCTATTTTTCCACACAAAAAGCTGATTTCCGAAAAGTCAAAATTTTGATTTGTTGACCGTTTTTTGGGCTTTTCGCTATTTTTTCGGTAAATCTAATATCGTAAGTTTTATCGAAAGTACAGATTGTTGAAAGCCTACCTTTATATTTGGCTATGCCAAGTTTGCTTACGAAAAAAATAATGACCTTAAAAACAAGTCAAAAGTTTTTGTTAACTTTTTGACTTTACGCGATGAGTACTGTGCTAATTAGCAGGTTGTGTTCATTCGAGAATCCCGGTCTTGGGAATCGTCTCTGCTAATGCAGCCACGTTTTAATTTTTGCAGAAAAGTATGAAAATTGAAAGTCTTTTGACCGTTTCTTAGAAATTTTGACCGTTATTTAGAAACTTTTTGAATGTGCTTAAAAACTACCCTATTAAATCTGAGATGAAATTTTCAATCGAAAGAAACGTTTGCGCGAATTTTTCCTGCTGAAGCAGCTACTCTCCATTTTTTGTAAGGAAAGGTTAGGTCTCTGGGAAAATTCTGAAATCTCAAAAATTTTAATTCTTCTCACTCAATTTGAGAAACAACTAAGGTTTTGGGCAAAGTCTAATTTTTAAATTTAGTTATTTCGACACGCATCAGTAAACAAATTCAACAAATTTTGAATGCTTTCCTCCAGTTTTAGCTGAGCCCTAGGTGTCCTTCAGGAGCCCTAGAAAGTTTTGGTTCACCTAGTTGTTTTGTCATTTTTTTCGACTCATGTTTTTTATGATTATGTTGCATCGCAAGTGGTGCGAAGCTCTGCTTCGCCTGTTTATTTTCAATTCATCAAATGTACCTAAAAAATTTCTTTGTTTCAAATAATACATCCATGAAAACTCGGTTCCAGAAACCCCTATAATTTGCTACGGCTAGTTTTGTTTAGAAAAAAGTTATGACCTTTAAACATCTGAAAGTTTTGAAAATTGGACCGTTTTTGCAAGTTTTTTTTTTCACTCGACTCGAAAAATACCGTGCCAATTCTCAGGTTAGCGTTTAATCGAGAAACTCGATTTCGGGAGACTTCTCTACTTTACTGGTGACGGCCCGTCGTTAAGTAGAAAAAATAAACGGCTGCTCCCTATTTTTCCACACAAAAAGCTGATTTCCGAAAAGTCAAAATTTTGATTTGTTGACCGTTTTTTGGGCTTTTCGCTATTTTTTCGGTAAATCTAATATCGTAAGTTTTATCGAAAGGACAGATTGTTGAAAGCCTACCTTTATATTTGGCTATGCCAAGTTTGCTTACGAAAAAAATAATGACCTTAAAAACAAGTCAGAAGTTTTTGTTAACTTTTTTACTTTACGCGATGTGTACTGTGCTAATTAGCAGGTTGTGTTCATTCGAGAATCCCGGTCTTGGGAATCGTCTCTGCTTATGCAGCCACGACTTAATTTTTGCAGAAAAGTATGAAAATTGAAAGTCTTTTGACCGTTTCTTAGAAATTTTGACCGTTATTTAGAAACTTTTTGAATGTGCTTAAAAACTACCCTATTAAATCTGAGATGAAATTTTCAATCGAAAGAAACGTTTGCGTGAATTTTTCCTGCTGAAGCAGCTACTCTCCATTTTTTGTAAGGAAAGGTTAGGTCTCTGGGAAAATTCTGAAATCTCAAAAGTTTTAATTCTTCTCACTCAATTTGAGAAACAACTAAGGTTTTGGGCAAAGTCTAATTTTTAAATTTAGTTATTTCGACACGCATCAGTAAACAAATTCAACAAATTTTGAATGCTTTCCTCCAGTTCTAGCTGAGCCCTAGGTGTCCTTCAGGAGCCCTAGAAAGTTTTGGTTCACCTAGTTGTTTTGTCATTTTTTTCGACTCATGTTTTTTATGATTATGTTGCATCGCAAGTGGTGCGAAGCTCTGCTTCGCCTGTTTATTTTCAATTCAAATGAACCTAAAAAATTTCTTTGTTTCAAATAATACATCCACGAAAACTCGGTTCCAGAAACCCCTATAATTTGCTACGGCTAGTTTTGTTAAGAAAAAAGTTATGACCTTTAAACATGCGAAAGTTTTGAAAATTGGACCGTTTTTGCAAGTTTTTTTTTCACTCGACTCGAAAATTACCATGCCAATTCTCAGGTTAGCGTTTAATCGAGAAACTCGATTTCGGGAGACTTCTCTACTTTACTGGTGACGGCCCGTCGTTAAGTAGAAAAAATAAACGGCTGCTCCCTATTTTTCCACACAAAAAGCTGATTTCCGAAAAGTCAAAATTTTGATTTGTTGACCGTTTTTTGGGCTTTTCGCTATTTTTTCGGTAAATCTAATATCGTAAGTTTTATCGAAAGTACAGATTGTTGAAAGCCTACCTTTATATTTGGCTATGCCAAGTTTGCTTACGAAAAAAATAATGACCTTAAAAACAAGTCAAAAGTTTTTGTTAACTTTTTGACTTTACGCGATGAGTACTGTGCTAATTAGCAGGTTGTGTTCATTCGAGAATCCCGGTCTTGGGAATCGTCTCTGCTTATGCAGCCACAACTTAATTTTTGCAGAAAAGTATGAAAATTGAAAGTCTTTTGACCGTTTCTTAGAAAGTTTGACCGTTATTTAGAAACTTTTTGAATGTGCTTAAAAACTACCCTATTAAATCTGAGATGAAATTTTCAATCGAAAGAAACGTTTGCGCGAATTTTTCCTGCTGAAGCAGCTACTCTCCATTTTTAAGGAAAGGTTAGGTCTCTGGGAAAATTCTGAAATCTCAAAAATTTAAATTCTTCTCACTCAATTTGAGAAACAACTAAGGTTTTGGGCAAAGTCTAATTTTTAAATTTAGTTATTTCGACACGCATCAGTAAACAAATTCAACAAATTTTAAATGCTTTCATCCAGTTTTAGCTGAGCCCTAGGTGTCCTTCAGGAGCCCTAGAAAGTTTTGGTTCACCTAGTTGTTTTGTCATTTTTTTTGACTCATGTTTTTTATGATTATGTTGCATCGCAAGTGGTGCGAAGCTCTGCTTCGCCTGTTTATTTTGAATTCATCAAATGAACCCAAAAAATTTCTTTGTTTCAAATAATACGTCCATGAAAACTCGGTTCCAGAAATTTTTAACTCAAGATATCTCAATTTTTTGGAAGGCATAATTGATATATAATGTGGCTATGTGCTTTCCAATTTATTACATGCAAAATAAGTGTGGGTGCCTTCAGTTTTTTATATTCAAAACTTTTTTTTGCAAAATTGTGTCTATTGTATTTGGTGCCACTTTTGCTGAATAGCATTGGCAATTTGTTAGCATATATATATATAGCAAATAGTGTTAACCGGTTGTTAAGCGTTCGTGGCCGAGAGGGCAGGGCGTGAGACTTCCATTCTCGAAGTCGCAGACTCGAAGCCCATTCGTAGTAAAGTTTTACTCATTCGAGGTTTTCTATCTTTTTCAAATTTACTCTAAAACGCTGGGTTTTTGTATTTGCGCTGGTGTTTGCGAAGCGCAGCTTCGCCTCTGTCAACTGTCTGTTGTCTAAGTTTTTTGCTTTTGTTCAGCAGAAAATCACTTGAAATTGATATTGCTGTTTGATTCAAATTCATTAGCTGCAAGGAAGGCACCCTAAGTTCACCAGTTACGAACAAAGAAATGCCATGAAAAATAGTGTTTTGTTTATGATGTCCCATCGGAATAAAGCAACTTTGTACTGCTCCATTTTTCTCATTGGGTAGTTTTTTTTTTGAAAAAAAAAACGCCATTATAAATATTATCCGAAGTTGAAAATAAAAAAAAATTAAAGTCATGATTGTAGTGAATACTCTGATATAGTTCTTGGTGATTCGTTAGCTTTTTTTGTATTCAGAAATTTGTTCAGGTTCAAACTTTTGTATTCGTAGTTTGGCTTGTGATTTCTTTTCAAATCGCTTTGTTTTCTTTACTAAAAGAAAGGCAAACTCCACTATCCAATAGCAAAAGTGTAATGGTCACGAAAAACGTGATCAATTTCTAGTTTCCAAAGTGGAATTTACTTTTCAGACTTCTCAACGAAATGAAAACTTTTCTTGTTGTTCCCTTTTACTCAAATAGGGTTATTTTTATCAAAAATTGTTTATCATGAATTGTTCTAGAACTTCGAACAGCTTCAGGGCCCTATTTTTTTGACTTTGAATTACGAAAATTGACGTTTTCAAAAAAAAACAGGCCAGTTTTTTTTCTGTTTCCTTGCGCTCATAACTTTTTTCCAACTGTTACCTATGTTTTTGTTTTCTTGTTCAGTAAAACTTTTCAACTGATTCTTGGCTGTGTGTAGCGAGTAAAATTCTTGCCAGTTGTGATCAGGTGAAATTTAAAAAGAAATGTGAGAATCGAGAGAATCTGGTCTACATTTTCTTACTATTCAGACAAACATTTAACGAAGAGCTGGAAAGTCTCGGTTTCAAGGAATTAAAACGTGTTTCCCAGCATAATAAAAAGTCAACCCAGTTCTCTCTTATTGACTTAATTCTGTGAAAAAATTAGCATTCATATAAGACTCTTGAATTTCTTTGAAGAGCTAAATTGTTTTGAAATTCGAGCTAAAAAAGTTCAAAAGCTTTTTTTTGACGTTTTTTCAATTCTGTTAGCTTAAAAATTGTTTTTGTCTATTTTTAGTATTCTTATTTTTTGTGTCTGTTTTTGTGCGAGCATTTTAATAAGCTGTTCCTGGTACAGGCAGCGCGTAGTGCCATACTACAAGGCTACTTGGTTGTTGTTGTGTGTGACGGCCTTCTATCTTGAAATAGGGGGCTAGAAAAGCCCAGTCTTTCGAACGAACTTCAGCACGTTCTCTGGGGCCGTCTGCAGCAGTTTCAAGTCTGGATGCTCGCCGAGATAGGTCTTTCTCTCGGCCTCCCATCGTGGGCAGTAGAGGAGGAAATGCTCAGTATCTTCTTCGTCCTCTGTCCCGCAGTGCTCACACGAGGGATCTTCGGTGTTTCCATGTCTGTTTTGTTGAATTCAGTGGTATGTGGCGGTTCAGTCGGAGTCGGTGTAAGGTAATTTCTTCGGTTCGCGTTCTGCCTGTGACCGACTCCAGGAACTCTCCGCCTGTAGCTCTTCTATGAATTGACTCTGGGTCTGTTCTCAGCAGGTAGTGTTCTAAGAAGCGCGGTTCTCTTTCGTCTTTGAGCGCTTCTTTCACATCTGTGCTGTTTATGTCGTTAAGTCGGTTCTTGGCTGTTGTTCTGAAGCAGGGGCGAAAGTCTCCTGTTCCGTGCGCTTTCAGTCTTCGTCGGGGGGGGGGCGTCTGTTGTCATGTGTGCGAGGTAGTGGCTCGAGTCCAGGTTTTCGATCTTGTTGAAGAGCCTGGCTGATTCTCTTCGGCAACACGAAGGATCGGTGGAAGCTGAGCTTCGCGGCAAGTTACTGCAGCATTCGAACCTTTGGGCGCTCCCGTGATTATTCTCGCCACTTGGTAGTTCAGTGATTCGAGTTTGTCTCTGTTGGTTTGGGAGGTAAAGGAGTACCAGAACCCGGCCGCGTAGACCCCGCATACGCGTTGAAGAGGTGTCTGAGTACTGAGCCTTGCATGCCCCAGTCGGTTCCTGCTACGGCCTGGATGATCTTCGTTCTTGACTTCAGCTTGCTGCAGGCGGTCACGGTCTGTTCGGTGAACCGGAGCTGCGAGTCGAAGGTGATGCCGAGAATTTCCGGACCTTTGCGTTGAAGGTCGGAGCTGTACTTACGTGTCGCCGGTCGGACGTAGGGGAGGCTTCGCTTTTCCTGCTGTCTCCCTTGGATCTAAGGAGATCACTAACGCCTCGGTCTTCGAAGCACAGACCTTCAGGAGGTGGTATTCTGCCCACTAGTCAACTGCTTGGAGTGCTGGTCGCATGTGACTTGCTGCTTCTTCTGGAGTGGAACCTGACGAGAAAGCGAAAGGTTGTCTGCGTAGACTCAGGGGCAATTTGCCTGATGTAAGGAAGCAAGGAGGCGGTGAACAGGTTGAACAGCAGCGGTGACAGAGGTGAGCCCTGAGGTACTCCAGCTTGGAACACTTTAAAGCGGCTGCGTCGGTTGCTCCACTGAACAGCCTCTCTCCTGTCGGAAAGGAAGGCTTTCAGCCAGTGCAGGATACGGGATGGCATACCGTTGCGGGCTAGGTCCCTGAGAAGACCGCCGCGCCAAACCGTGCCGAAGGCAGCTTCGAAATCGACTGCAACGAGGCGGCTCCGTTTGCGATCTTGAAGGGCGTCGAAGCAGGACTGAGGAAGGCTACTTGGTTCCAGCCTAAGTCGGTACTTAATGCTAATTTTGTTTGGTGGCACTTTTGCAGCAGGCAGCATTGGTAGTTAAAAATTTCATGCTTTGCCATTCGATCAGTAATAAGCTAACTAAATTGATGAATTATTAATTCGTCAATTGAAATGAAAAATTTATTTGTTTCATACAACATAACAATAATAAAAACTCCATGTCAGGATTTTTTAAAAATCAACTGTAATTTCCAATCTATTGCACATAATGCGAGGATGTGAGAATTCAATTTCGATGTCAGAGGTTCGAATCCGACTCATAACAGCAAAAGTTTTATCCTTGCAGTTTGTTTCACGTTGATTATAAATTTACCAACTTCGATTTGTTATAATTTCTCTGGTTTCGTTTTCTATTTATTCGGCTAAAATGTTTTGGCTTTTTTATATCGGCTTAGTGCATTATTTTGCTTCGTTTGATGAAAGAAAAACTCTAGTTTCGAGGACAGGACTTGATGTTTTTGAGTGCTTAATTATTTCATGGAAACAATTTTTGTTTCTCGTGAACTGGTGTATGCTCAAGTATTGTCGGCTTTGTTACCGAATCCTAAGTTCAGTCCTTATTTTACGTCAAAATGTTTCTCATTGCTTTTCTCGAAATGACATTTTATTCAAGACAAATTGAGAAAAGCTTTCTAGAAATTTGGTAGATCTAGGTTTTCCGAAATTTTCTAGTGAGCTTTTTTATTTACCACTTTTCGTCTCATTTTGTCGGATAGTTTGACATGTCTTTTTTGTGTTGTAGGTGAAATGATGCGAAGCTCAGCTTCATCTCTGTTTAATGTTAAGAGTTACGATTAATAAACGACTCTCAAGATATTCTCAAATAGTATCACTCTCAAGTTGTTCTTGAAAATTCTAGAGCTTTATCCCGATGTTTTTCTTAAGTTTTTGAAACGTCACCAGTCATTGTTCCGACCATTTGAAAAATGTGGAGGAACTTTGTTTTCGGCTGTGTTTGTTTGTCTTCTTGTTTTCCACGCCAAATCAGGTACCACAAATATTCATCAGAATAGGCTGAGTGATATATCATATTAAAGTTTTTCCAGGCGTGATTCAAAAGACAAATTTTCTCAGTGTCTAGAAAAACCGGTTTGAAATGTTTGGTCTCATTTTGAGCTGATAAGCGAGCATTCATACAAAAGCTTAATTAAGCTTAATTTAAGCCCTGAAAACTTAATTTTGCTAGAGAAAATTTGGGAAGTTTTTCTAGCGCCAGTCTGGGAATCAAAAACTACGATTTTTTCTTAGTTTGACGAGTCATTTTTCTTTAAAAACTGTTTTCCAATTGGCCTAGTTTACTATGACTGTCGGTTGTGCCATTTTTTATTTTTCGTTTCGTTCAGATATTTTTTTCACACCACGCAGAAAACAAAAGGACACTATTTTGAAAAAACTTTTTTTGAAGGACTATTGTCGGAACATTCTGTGCTAATTGCACAGTAGCCGGCTATTCTTTTTTTGTTCTCCTTAAGTCCATTGACCATTTTCCAACTGTTAGCTGCCTATGTTTTGGGTTTTTGCTTTTCGGCTTTTGTAGGCATAAGGGTAACTTAGCTGGTATCGCTGTTTTGTAAATAGAAGGAAAATTATGTCTAATTGTCCTGCGCCAGAGTCCTGTCGTCAGATTTTCTTTCACTTAGGCACGGCGATTTCTTCTCATGCGGTCAATTTATATTTTAAAGCTCTTCTGTTACAGATTCGGATTCCCAGCATAAATTTTTTGAAATCTTTCTTCTGGTTTGAATCTTTCCGTCTTTCAGACTAATTGTTTAAATTTCCCTATCTGCCTTTGCTAAAAGACAAGTTTTTTTTACACAGTGAAGCGCTTTTTTTTACTCGTGGAACTTGAAATAACGCTTTGATTTCACTGAACAATTTCTTTAACTGCGCTAAACCACCAACTTGAAAAGTAATCAGAATCAAGTATGTCTCAAGGGGGGCGTTCAACAGTGCCGAATCACAACAGTGCCGAAAAGGCGGGAAAATTTCAGAATAATTTACACGCATTTTCTAAAGAGCGGGAAATTACTGACGCTAATTATCAAGGAAAATCACTCCAATTTTGGCGCCAATATGTTTGCAACAGCAAATTAAACATAATTTTGGCGCCAAAACGTTTAAGCTGCAAATCTTCTCGCTCAAAATCTTAAATTTTTGATGCGTTTTCATAGGTTCCAAAATGAAAAATCAGTCCCATAGGTTCCAAAATAAAATAGCAGTCGCACAAGTCCTAAATTTTTTCAATTGGTCAAAAGAGTAAATTAGCCGAGTCTCGGTTTAAGGTCGCCGGTGGGCGCGCGTCGCCGCTTCGCGGAAATAACCGGCTCTAAATTTCGTATAGAGTCCTACCCTTTGGTGACAAGCTCGGAACACGTTGGCGCGGCGGTCACTATTCTGCAGTTTGAGTTTATGCTGCTTGAACAGTATACAATCAATCCAGAAATTCGTTGGCTCAAATTTCAACCAATCACAATTCAATAAGATAAATTTTGGAACTTATGCAACAGATTTTTTATTTTGGGAGCTATGAATATTGGAACCTATAGGAATTCACCAAATTTTTACTTAAGATTGTAAACGATCGCTGTTTAATTTTTGATTGCCGCACTTAATATGTTGAAATTTGTTCAAAATTTCGGCACTGTTGAACAAAGTTTTCATTTTCGGCACTGTTGAACAAAGTTTTCATTTTCGGCACTGGTGAACTAATTTTTTTTCGGCAGTGTTGTACTTCGGCACTGTTGTACTGCCCCAGTCAAAACGCTTACTTCAAACGCGGCATTCGCAAGTAGCAACCGCTTGCTCGGCTGCGCTTACATTCGGTACGAGATGCGATGTATGGTGCGCGTCAATTAGTGTTTACCCCATATTTAGACTAGTCTGTTTTTGGAATAGATCATTGCCTTAAATAGGAAAGTTTGCCCAAGATTTACATCTGTCAGTCAATTATGCCTCAGTTGGTCTAAATGTCTGCTAAAACTCAGTTTCCACTCTCTTACTAACAGATTGGTGCGGCCCCTTCGCATCTCAATGATTAAGTCCCACTTTGAGTTCCAATATGCAAACTAAAAATAACTTGGAAAATATACTTGCGATTATCTCGGAAAAAATATAAATATATACCTCTTAATCACTTTTAAAAACGGTTTAATTTAGTCTCGAATTATTTAATTATCAATTTTTCCTGAAATTTGATTAGCTTGAAGTCTTTTAATTCTGGAACTGGAGGAGGAAATAGAGTTTCTATTTTATTGAGCTCATGAAAATTATTTTTGCCTCGGTATGTAATTATTTCCTTTTTCGGCAGAGAACATTTTAGTCTCAACTAGGATGGGCTACGACCATGCATGTGACCTTAAATCTTATTGGTGGTAAGATGTCCCATTTAAAAATACGACCTCTTAATTTGAAATAGAAACGTAAATGGTTGGAAATATTCGTTTCCTCTCTATCCCATACAGGAAGTCAGTTGGTTTTACCTACGCAAATTTCGCGCTTGAAAACGTCCTATTTTAAAGTAGTACTGCTATAGTAGACCATAAATTGAATTCTTCGCCAGGAGTAGTGAGTGGTGCTTAGCCGTATTCCGTTTTTGCTCTTTTGAATAATTACAAAAAAAAATTAGAAAGCAGGAAGAGCTTTTTTTGAGCGGAAATTTCAATTCCAACTTCTACTGTGCAAATTTGCTCAAGTTTCACGTTTCCATCAAGTATGCCATAGGAGTGCGTGTTGAAAGGAAATTGTGGCCATTTGAGTGACTGTGTTTTACCTGGCCAAATAAATGATACCCGTCTGCGTTGGTGATAAGTGATCTAGTGAAACTGAGACACATTTTTGGTCTAAAAGTTGGATTTTTCACCAAAATAGAACAAATTCACCAAAATAGATTTTAATGCCTACTAATACAATATCTCACGTATCGTGTAAATTGCTATAATCATGCTCAGAATTGAAAAACAGACGCCATCTATGCAATAAATGCCATTTAAGGCCAGATATGAGAGGGCTTAAAAGTGTTCTTCGTAATTGATTTTCTTGACTGGCAAGGATTTTCGAGAATTAAAATAGTACGGAAGGAGATCCGAAGGAACCTTACTGAACAAAAAAAGTCATTCAATAAGGATTTTCGAAATCTATATCAGTAAATCACGGTCATTAAAAAATAGTTATGAAAATATTATGAAGAACTTGAAACTTGAGATTTGTGCTATTGATTTCTTTTTATTTTTGGTGATGCATTTAAACAAAACGTTATTCTTTAAAGTAAGTTGAAAGTAAGTGTTTTTTTTTAAGTTAGGGCTCGAGTTTTAAGAGCCTATAATTACTTGGGTTAATAGAAGAAAGCAGGCATTAATGTATTTAATGTTTCAGTTTCGGAGGGCGCAAGGTAACGTTCTACGTGGAGCCGGATCCCTTCCGAAATGCCACCCAAGTGGCCAAACTTATCAGTAAGTCAATAAAAGTCCCTTTGCGTTTTTATATACTGGCAGTTGTATCTAAAACTGAGCCACATGGATAGACTCTGGAGCAGTTAAAGTTATTAAGAGTAATGAACGTAGTGCACACTTATATAGGTATTGTTGATTGTTTAGAGTTTTTCAGGAAAAATCTTAAGATTGTTCACACTCAATTTTAATTTTTTTTTTTGCGGTTTGCCTTCTGATATCTATTCAAGCTCACTGCATTTCCTTTGTTATAAGGAAGCCAAACTGCACTGTCGATTAGCGAAAGTGTAAAATTCACAAAAGATGTGATCAACTTCTAGTTACGAGAATGGATTTTAACTGTCAGATTTCCCAGCGAAATAAACAAAACTATCTATTGAATCTATCGGCCCAGTTTTTTTTAAATTAAGTTAATTTAATCAAAAAAGAACCAATCATAAATTGTTTTTGAAGCTCATAGAGTTATAAGAGCATGTTTTTTCTTTGAAATTCGAAAGCTCTAGTTGTTTCATAATTTGAAATTGCTTCATAAAACAGTTTTTTTCTTTGCGTCCATTACTCTTTTCCAACTGTCAGTTGAAGTTTGTTAAATAAGAATGCAGTTATCTTAAGTAATGAATCAAACGAAGTTTAAGTGTTGGCGATAAAAAGTTGTTTTGACGCTTCCGTTGGTGAATGTGATGAAAGAAATATTCCATTCTTTCAATGGTATTAGCTTCAGTTGTGAAAGTGTTCTCGACAGTCGATGAAAACGGAGAATGTGCTTGGATGGGTTTTCATTCGAATCTACTTTTTCAAGGAAATTTAGAAGCGTGCGGGGAGCAATCCAGAAGTTTTCATATTGCCACGCGAGTGTGCTTACCCTAGCCTAACTTCGGTATTCGGTTGTAAACCGCTGGATCAAAATTTATTAGTTTCAATTCGCCAGTTATTCATGCGTGGCGAATTATCCCGCCCTGATATTGTTCGAAATTAAATTTAGGCAAATTAATTGGTCATATTAATACAAATCAACTTTTGGGACTGTTTATTTGATATGTGGCTGATCAAAAAATTTATTTAAAAACTATTCGAGGCTAATTCAGTGGCAGTCGGAACATTCGGGGCGTTGTCCTGATATTCGAGCAATATTATGTTTTTTAGTGAAAAAGAAGGACGCGATTGAGAAAGACCTCGGCATCAAAATCGAATCTACTGGAATTGGACGAGAAGTAAGTGACATTTAATGTTTTATGATTTCGATTAGCGTTATCAAAGCGTTATCAAATTGGAATATAGAATTTATCCCAGGTTCACAACTTGTTGAACAAAATAATTTGAATCACTTGATAGCTTGGCTTATATCAAAATCAGGTTTCTTAGCTTCTCCGTCCTTCTTAGCCTAGCGGTAACAACCACGCCTGGGAGGGCAAATGTCCTGGGTTTGAATCCGGCCAGGACCTGTTTTGTTTCAAACTTCAAACTATTATTTTTCAAAAACTTTGTTTGCCTATCGTTTGTTTGATTAAGTGTAAATGAACATAGAAACTATTTTGGATGAAAATTCACAATTTCCGCAGAATCTTATAAATTAAATGAAACTCCGAATGCGCTATGGACACAGTGTTTAACTGAACGCAATGTTTTAGGTTTGTCGAATGCAGCGTTTAAACAATTCTTGAGGCTTAACGTTTAAGAGATAATAAATATTCTACAAATTTTTTAAACAGGAGTTCAATTCTTTAGACAAGATGAACTCAATTCATTTTCAAGGTTAAACATTGCCTGTCCAATTTTTTTTCGAAATTTTGCCTTTCATATTTTACATATCAATTTAATTCTGAAACGAACCAACTAAAAACAGCAACCTCCTGGCTCAAAAAAACTAGCTGTTTGCAAACTGATTCGCGCTATGAAATGTTTTGAAATATTTCAAGGTTTCATCGCTTGCATAGCTTGCTTAGAAAAACAAAGTTTCGCCATCCGATTTGCTTAATGAAACATTTTGAAGTATTTCAAAGTTTCATCGCTTGCTTAGAAAAACAGAATCTTTTCGCATATTGACTTGCTCTGTGAAAACGTGAGATAATTCAAAGTTTCATTGTCTCAGTAGCTTGCTTACAAAACCTGGAACTTCTCGCCAGTCGAATTTCTCTATGAAACAGCTCGACTTATTTCAAAGTTTCATCGCATAAATAATGTGCTCAGAAAAACAATGAAATATTTCAAGTTATCTCATAGACCGAATCGTTTTAAGTAAAAATTTTGCAAACATTTTGGAAGCAAGCTTTTCGCAAACTGATTTGACCTTTGAAATAACTTTAATAGCGCGCTTATATAAACTTAAGCTTTTCGGGATCCGATGCAGTCTATGACTTAACTAATTCAAAGTTTCATAGCTTTAGAAGCTTGCTTAGAAAAACTTATATTTTTTGTGAACCAATTTGGTCCACGAAATAACTTAAAATGTTTCATAAATTTGAATAGCTTGCTTCGAAAAACTTTAAAGCTTTTCGCGAACTGATCGGTTTATAAAATAACTTGAAATAATTTGAAATTCCATAGCTTGGAAAGCTTGCTTAGAAAGACTTTTCGCAAAATGATTCGGTTTATAAAATGACTTGAATTATTTTATACTTAAGCTGAAAAAGCCTGCTTAGAAAAACTTAAATTTTTAGCCAACTGATTCAGTCTATGAAATAACTTGAAATATTTCATTGTTTCTTAGCTTTAACGTTTTTCTTAGAAAATTTTTAACGTTTTGCCAACTGACTCCCTTTATGAAGCCACATGAGTTTTTTCAAAGTTTCCTTGCTTTAATAGCTTGCATAGAAAAATTTTAATTTTTTCGCGAATTAATTCGCTCTATGAAACAACTCGAACTAATTCAATGTTTCATCGCTTGAATAGCTTCCATAGAAAAACCTTAAAATTTCGCCATTCGATTTGCTTTATGAAACATTTAGAAATGTTTCAAAGTTTCGTAGTTTGAATAGCTTGCTTAGAAAAACTTCAAATTTTCGGGAATTGATTTATCCTATAAAACCTGAAGTTTTCCAAACTGATTCACGATATGGCTCAATTTGAAATTGTTCAAAGTTTCACAGCTTGGATAGCTTGATCAGAACAACATCTAATTTTTTGCGAGCCAATTGATTATTGGAGGCATGCTTGCTAGTCCAAGTAATTTATTACCAAACAAAAGTTTAATGAAAAGTTGTTTTTGCGGGTTATAAGGAGATGAATCTTAAAAACACACTAATTTTTTGGCTAATTTCGCTTAAGACTATTTTAAGTGCTTCTCAATTGCAAAAAAAACTCACATTTTTGGTGTCGGGAAAAACCTATTCCAAAAAAGTTCAGAGCTTGTGACGCTCAATTACGTATGTAATCTATAAGTATAATTGTGTAGTATAAACACCCAATTATGCCTATTGGCTCTTGCTAATAGGCTCACAAGCTTGTCGCTACGCCTCATCCTTTATTTGCGTTGAATCTGCATAAACTTTTCGGTCTATACTATGAAGGCTATATCTATGATGCTGAAAGCTTAACGCGATTTGTTATCCCGCTCGGAAATATGTTCCGAAGTGAAACCAAGCTTATTATTCTTTTTTCTTTTTAAAGAAACCTAGACATAGTGAAAACTGTTAAATGTCTTGGTGATTTTTTTTTTCACTTTTTTTTCAGGATTTGTTCCAGCTGAAATCCGGTTTTCGCGGTTATATTTCTTTTCAGTTCATTTTTTTGCTAAAAGTAAGGCAAGCTCCTTCATCAAACAGCAAAAAGGTTTCAAAAAACAAAATAGACTTCTAGATTCGAAAGTGGAAATCAGTTCTTTATTGTAATCGGGTACTAGACTTTTTTCCCATACACAACTTCACGGATTTCAGCTTGCTTTCAGTAGACGACATGCATGCAGTATGTGCGTATATTTCCGCTTGTTAGTCTATTACTCTCACCTTACATCCTTACAAGTATTTTTCCAACAAATTTGCGGCTCAAATTTTTAAAGAAATTTTTTTTCGACTTCGTCGCTTTTGGTTTACTATTTGTAGGCTTAGTTTCCGCTTCGTTTTTACCATCCACTAAATCGCTTATCTGAATTTTATTTTCTAAAACATTATTGTTGCTTTTATTGTTCTGATGTACCTCTGCTGTTTGTTTGTAATTTTTTAAGGCCATCTTTTTTGCTTTGAAATTCTAGTCTGTTGGCTATGTTCAAAAATTGTAGCTGTTAAATTGGCTTGAAAATGAAAGGACTTAAACGCCATAGAAATTCTTCTTTGAATTTCTAAATTTTAAGGCCATCTAGCTTTTTCTTGAAAGTTCAAAAAATGAAGGTTTTTCAAAAAACAAGCCAGTATCTTTTTGTTTCCTTGCGTTCATGACTCTTTTCCAACTCTATGTTGGCTATGTTTTGAAATAGTGGCATTAATGATTTCCA
Organism: Symsagittifera roscoffensis; assembly: GCF_963678635.1. Classification (NCBI taxonomy): domain Eukaryota; kingdom Metazoa; phylum Xenacoelomorpha; order Acoela; family Convolutidae; genus Symsagittifera; species Symsagittifera roscoffensis. The sequence goes on along the minus strand of NC_087064.1, from coordinate 82,555,043 downwards.
TTGTAATTTTTCGCAGTTTGATTTTTCATTTATTTTTCAGGTAATTCGAATCTTACTGTTTAAAAGAGATAAGTTACCTTCCCTATTTACCGAATTTAAAGTGGCGCGAAAAATGTTATTAAGTTTCATTTCCGAAAGTGGATGTTAATATTAAGCGATACCAAATTAATATGGCATTGCAAGCAAGTAGGAGGAAAGCCACTAAGTCCAAACAAAAAACTAAAAAAAACTTCAAATTGATGTCTGGAATGGTATTCTATTTGCGGAAAACACGTCCAGAAACACAATCGACAGTGTTCAATGAAAATTCTAAAACCGTTATTGCGCAGCAACAGCCGACAACACTTAGGTAATTTTCAGTAGAACCGAAAATAAAATTGTTATGAAAAACTCTCAGCTCAAATTTTAAATCTAAGACTTTTTGAATTTTGTGCAATCCGCAGGGGAGCTTGAAAATTGTGTTTGCCTTGCAACGACCCATTATTATTCTACTAAACCAATACAGTTTAATCCAATAACCATTTGGGCTGAATAAAATTCTAAACTATGAAATATACAAAATCATAAAAGAGAAATATGCGAAATCGAGGCTAGTAAAATTTTAATTCTTAGGAGTAAGCACTAAAAGCGTTAACAATGAAAATTGCTTGCATCAGAAAAGATTCTAAGATAAGGCAACTTAGCCGACAAAAAATAAACAGACAAATAGTAGCACGAGATTTTTATTTGAAACAATATTCCCAGTTCAATAAAAACAGGTCCTGGTCAGATTTGAACCCAGGATTTCTGCCGTCCCCTGCTTATTCTTTGCCTCCAGGCTAGGTATGCCGCAGACTCTCAGAATTTTTAGTTTAATTTGAACAAAGGTACTACCAGGAAATGACTCCTGTGAACTAAATTGTTTACGGAAAAAAACTATAGCACTCGGTTGCAATGTTCCTGGTAGTCGCAAGGCTAAAATTTTTAGAAATTCAATGAGTTTTAGCCGTAAACACAATCGACAGTGTTCAATGAAAAATCTAAAACCATTATTGCACGGCAACAGCCGACAACACTTGGGTGTTTTTCAGTAGAACCGAAAATAAACTTGTTATGAAAAACTCGCAGCTCAAATTTAAAATCTAAGACTTTTTGCATTTCGTGCAATCCGCAGGGGAGCTTGAAAATTGTGTTTGACTTGCAACGACCCATTATTATGATACTAAAACCATACAATTTCACCAAAAACCATCTGGGCTGAATAAAATTATGAAATATACAAAATCAAAAAAGGAAAATATGCGAAATCGAGGTTAGTAAAATTTTATAATTTTTAGGAGTAAGCACTAAAAGCATTTACAATGAAAATTGCTTGCATCAGAAAAGATTCTAAGATATGGCAACTTAGCCGACAAAAAATAAACAGACAAATAGTAGCACGAGATTTTTATTTGAAACAGCATTCCCAGTTCAATAAAAACAGGTCCTGGTCAGGTTTGAACCCAGGATTTTTGCCGTCCCCTGCTTATTCTTTGCCTCCAGGCTAAGTTAGCCGGAGACTCTCAGAATTTTCAATTAAATTTGAACCAAGGTACTACCAGGAATTGAGTCCTTTGAACTAAATTGTTTAGTGAAAAAACTATAGCACTCGGTTGCAATGTTCCTGCTAGTCGCGAGGGTAAAGTGTTTAGAAATTCAATGAGTTTTCGCTTGATTTATCAAGAGTCAATGAGAACGTAATTCAAACTCTTCTCTAGTCGTAGATTTTTTTCCAGGAAAAATCTTAAATTTGTTCATGCTCAATTTTGAGTTTTCGCGGTTTGACTTTTGATTTCTTTTTCAGTTCAGTTCCTTAGTTGAAAGTAAGGCCAACTCCAATATCGAACAGTGAAAGTGTAAAGGTCCCGAAAAACGTGATTGAATTGTTGTTTCGAAAGTGAAACTTAATTATCGAAGTTCCCACCGAAATAAAATTTTTACCTATTGATCCAGTTTTCTCAAATTGGGTTAATTTAATCGAAAAAGTGTCAATCATAATTTGCTCTAAAAATTCAAACAGCTCTGAGGCCATCTATTTGTTTTTGATATTCGAAAGTTGAGATTTTTCAAAAAAAT